>NC_140593.1:568297263-568479763 GCF_964204655.1 Triturus cristatus
TGGGTCCGGGTGTCAGATCTCTCCATGGTTCTGGGTTAGGAGGCATGGTGAGAGGTGTAACTTTTGGTGTGGCACTACCGAGAGTTCCAGCAGCGTGGTGTACCACGGTTGTCTGGCCCATGTTGGAGCTACTAGAATGAGAGTGAGGGAGTGCTGTTGTAGCTTTCGCACCACTAATGGAATTAGTGGGAGAGGTGGAAAGGCGTATGCAAATTTGCCTGACCAGTTCATCCATATCGCATTGCCTTTGGACAATGGGTGTGGGTATCTGGCGGCGAAGCTTGGGCATTTTTTGTTTTCGTGGGTGGCGAATAGGTCTATCTGTGGATGCCCCCACATCTGAAAGAACGGGTGAAGAACCTGCGGGTGAAATTCCCACTCGTGGATCTGTTGCTGAGCAGATCTGCCATGGTGTTTTGGACTCCTGGGACGTGCTGGGCCAGGAGAAAGATTTGGTGGGATTGCCCATCTCCATATGCTCTGTGCTAGTTGAGAGAGCTGTGGAGAGTGTGCGCCCCAGAACGATGCATCTGTTGTCAGGATTATTTGTGTAACCGGGTCCAGGAATGGTCGACCTCTGGAAAGATTTGTGGTGTTCCACCACTGCAGAGAGCGATGGGTGCGACCGTCTACTAACACCAGATCTGTCAGTTGCCTCTGGGCCTGGTTCCATTGGCGCGCTTAGCACTCTTGGAGTGGACGCATCTGGAGTCTTGCATGAGGCACTTTGAAAATGCAAGAGGCCATCATCCCTATCAGTTGCGTAAACACTCTTGCTGGGAGGGAGTGTTGTGCGATCCTTGCCGGATTGGGGTAGGCAATGGCTTTTGAGGTGTCTATGTTGGCACCGAGGTATTGCTTTATGTGGAATGGTGTTAGCTTGGACTTTTGGTGGTTCACCATGAAGCCTAGTTGGTGAAGTAGCTGGATTGTAGTGGCGGTCTGGTGTACACATTGGTTGTAGGACGCGGCTTTTATCAGCCAGTCGTCCAGATACGGGAAGACGTGAATGTGCTGTCTGAGGTGTACCGCCACTACGGCTCGGCACTTGGTAAATACCCATGGTGCTGTTGTGACCCCGAATGGGAGCACCTTGAACTGGTAGAGTTGCCCGTCCACTACGAATCTGAGGTACTTTCTGTGGGCATGGTGTACCGGAATGTGAAAGTACGCGTCTTTCAAGTCCAGTGTGGTGAGAAAGTCGTTCTGGGAGAGGAGCGGAAGTACCTGCTGAAGTGTTACCATGTGAAAGTGGTCCAAATGTATGTATGTGTTTAGAGACCGGAGATCTATGATAGGTCGTAGAGTCTCGTCTCTTTTTGGTATCAGAAAATATAGGGAGTAGACCCCTACATTTTGCTGATCGTGGGGGACCTGTTCTATTGCGTGTTTTTGTAGGAGGGAGATTACCTCCTGTTTTAGTAACGTGGAATGTTCTTGTGACATTGGGCGTTGCCTGGGTGGAATGTTGAGGGGGGGTAGATGGAAGTTCTAGGCAGTACCCTGAACGAATAATTTGGGTCACCCACTTGTCTGATGTGATGGACTCCCAGACGTGAAGGAAATTTTGTAGTCTGCCCCCGACCGGAGTGGGATGGTCTGGGGGGAGCAGGGGAAAGTCATTGGGTAGGCGGTGTGGCAGAGCGGGCGGTATTTGTTTTGCCTCTGCCTTTATTGTTATTGCCTCTATAGCCGCCTCTTTGATAACCTTTTGTGAAGGTGGACTGAGGAGGGGATTTGTAGGACGTGGACGCGCTATCTGAGGAGTAGCCTCTGCCGTGCGAAAGGAAGAGCGGCGAAAGGAGCGTCTAGGAGGGTGTGACTGTAGGGCTCCCATAGATTTTGCCGTATCTGTGTCTTTTTCATCTTCGAGAGCCTCATCTATCTTTGGACCGAATAAATGTTCCTGATCGAACGGATGGTTTAATATGGAGGCTTGTACCTCGGGTTTAAAGCCTGAAACTCTCAGTCAAGCGTGTCGACGGAGTAGGACACTGGTGTTAATGGCCTTGGAAGCTGTGTCTGCTGCGTCTAAGGCACAGCGTATAGAAGTATTAGTTATGGTCTTACCCTCTTGGATTAATTCATTGGCCCTATTTTTATATTTTTCTGGGAGATGGTGCATGATGGTTTCTAGTTCATCATAATGCGCTCTGTCGTATCTGGCCAATAGCGCTTGAGTGTTGGCGATACGCCATATATTGGCTGCCTGTGACGCAGTGCGTTTTCCTGACACGCCCAGGAGCTTTGATTCTTTGTCAGGTGGTGGTGCTTCGCCTGACGCCTGGGAATTTGATCTCTTTCTTGCAGTGGATACCACTAGGGAGTCCAGTGGCGCTGGTCCTTTGATGTAGGTAGGATCTGTAGGGGCAGCTTTATACTTTTTTTCTATGCGTGGGTTTAGGACCCTAGCCCTGACTGGGTCTTTAAAAACCTCTGGCGCATGTTTTATTACCCCTTTGAGCATAGGTAGTATAGCAGTAGACCTATGTGCAGTATCAAAGGTGTCTAGGAGGAAATCTTCCTCTACTGGGTCAGTGTGTAGCTCTACCCCGTGATAATGTGCCGCCCTTTGAAGTAGGTGGTGAAAACCTAGTGAGTCTTCTGGTGGTGATGGCCTGGATGGATATAGGTCATCTTGTGGGACATCTGGAATGTCTGGATTATTATAATCATCCCAGGGGTCTGGGGATCCTGTAGGGGTGGGGTCTTGTGGCACATCTGCTGGGTCGTAGTATGGGTCCCCCTGATCATCATGGTCTGGAGACGGGGTCGGAGAGCGATGAGGCAGGGGTGGAGAAGGTGGAGGGGGCGGAGGTGGAGAGGGTGGAGGAGGTGGAGGAGGCGGGGAAGGCACTCTGAAATGGGAGGTAGCACAGTCCTTCCTCTTTGGAGGTGGAGGTGGAGCTGGTCTGTCCAAATGTCTCTTTTTAGAAGACAGTGCCAAATGTCCAGTTTTCGGATCCTTGGTAAGTGTCTTTTGCAAAGGTTCCGGTGTAAAAAGTTCTTGCGACACTGGTTGTTCGGTCGGCGCTGACGTTTTCGGGGCCGATGGCTTTTTAGGCTTGTCTGTGCCGTGCTTTTTGGGAACCTCCGATTTTTTGTTCGGTGCCGAGACAGGCTTCGGCACGGGAGTGTCGGTGCCGAGGGCCTTATGATGTTTGGTCGGCACCGAGAGGCTGGGTTTGGACACCAAGGGTTTTGGTGCGGAGCTCGGTGTCGAGGTAGAGGCCGATCTCTTCTTCGGTGCCGAAGGGTGTTTTTCGGCACCGCTGGCAGGCTGGCTCGAGCCCGAGCCACAGGAAGGCTTACTTGGCTTCTTCACCGGGCCCGAAGGTGGGGTGTTCGAAGCAGTGTCTTTGGTCTTGCCTAGGCCCGGAGGCGAAGGCGTGACCGAAGCCTTTTTGGGTGTCGGTGTGGGAGGGGGTATTTTACCCACGACCCTCTGCGCCGGGGTGATGTCCTCCACATCCGAGTAGTCGGCTTCGGAAGCACTGACGAGGTCCTCTTCGGTGTGCTGTTGTCCCGGAGCTTCGACGTCGTCCCCGAAAATGTCGAATGGAACGGAAGTCGAGCAGTGCGCCATTTTTCGTCTGGCCCTTCGATCTCAAATAGTCTTTTTGGATCTAAAAGACTTGCAGGCGGGACAGTCTCGAGCCTCGTGTTCAGGGGAGAGGCAGAGGTTGCACACCTCATGTAGATCGGTGTGGGGGAATTTGGACCCACATCGAGGGCACTTCTTGAATGGAGTTCTTTCCATCAGCCGGGACCGGAGCCTGGATAGGCCCGAAGGCCGCCGTCGATGACTGGAATCGAAGGTGTGTCGAAGAAGGTGATTGAGGAGATCAGTATCTAAACAATACCGCGGGGAGCGAGGAGTCCGCTTCGATCGTCGAACTAGAATGTTCGGAACCGGAGCGCGAAGTATTCCATCCGAGCCCAATGGCGGAAAAAAACAATCTGAGGATGGAGCCGAAGCCCATGCGCAATACGAACCAAGGGAGGAGTCACCGACCTTGTGACTTCCAAAGACTTTCCAAGAGGAAAAACGAACTGCAAACATCCGGGCCCAACACCAGATGGCGATCTATGCAAAAGTGTGTAATCTGCAGCTCATAATGCCTCGAACATACTGTTCCCAAATAGGTACAGTGTGCACAGAGTCCACAGTCCATAGAGGTTTGGCAGAGGCTAAAGTTAGATATAACCTTACTCTCTAAAGTGGTAGCTTGGTCGAGCAGTAAGGTAGTATCAGAGGACAGTGTAAAGCATTTGTTGTACACACTCGGTCAGCAAATGAACTCACACACAAGAATTGAACTCTAGGCCAATGGTTTATATAAAAAATATATGGTTTAATTTTAGAACCAACAATAGGTATTAAAATATACTTTCTCAGAATGAGATGCATTAGTTGAATACTTTAGCAATATCCAATTGACTTTTGTAGGTAGATGTTACAGGTTGTTGCAATAGGCAACACAATTTCAAACACAATAATACATTGAGCTCAACGGAGGTTTTAAGTTATTTTCAATAGATTATTTTCAGGATTACTTTTCTAACTCCAGGACTGGATCCTAGATTCAGTCCTGGGACAGTGAGTAAAGTCGACTTAGTTACTGTTGTGATTTTTAGGCAATATTTTGCTATTTTAAAAGTTGACACTTATAGAAATTTCATAGAGGAACAGTCAATGATTCCCTATGGGAGAAAATTCAAGTTACAGGTATAGTATGTTCTTGTTACTTTTGTATTCCAGTACTGGGACCTCTATCTAAAACAGGTAAGTAATTACGTTTTCACAGTTGGTACGATTTTTAAAGAATTTTTGTAGTTTGAAAAATCGACACTTAGAAGAAATTTCACAGAACAAACAGTCAATGATTTCCTATGGAATAAAATTCGGTTAATGGTAAGTACGGTTGTGAATACTTTTCAGGGTCAGTGCAGGGCACCAAGATCCAGCACTGGGCTCTCTCCTAATAGCAGGTGAGTATTTTCGTTTTCGTTACTCGGTTGATTTCTGGTGAATATTTTAAGTTTTTGAAACTCCACACTTAGAAGTAATTTCAGAAGAAACCAGTCAATGTTACTCTATGGAAGATAATTGAGTTATCGGCTTTTGGGTAAGTTCTCGACTGGCAGAGTTTAGGTTCTGGGCACAGACTCAGGGGTCTCCCAGGGTCAGGTTGGTACAGTTGTTACACCCTCAGCGGCACAGGGGAAGCCAGGTGCAGAGTGAGTTAGGCCCAATGTTATCCTATGGGAGGCAGGGAGGCCTTGGTTGGTGGCTACTGACTAGCAGGCTACGTGGCTGTGGGAGCTGCACTCCTGGTCACTTACCCAGGGCAAATGGGGAAGTAGGTAGGGGTAGAGGTTACACTGCCAGGGCCACTCGGGCGGCTGGGTGCAGGGTGCTTTTGAGCCTTCGGGCGCTCAATGGATTTCAAATGAGAAAGCTCCTGGATGAACAAAGGCTGCAATCTCGGGGACAAAGATTCTTCAGGTGCCACCACCACTTCGAGAGGTAAGTTTGGTAGTTGGAGGATAAGTAGGTACCCAGGATTTTGGCACAGGGGGCAGCCGGGTGCAGGGGTGGCTTTTGATGTCGGGAAATCTTACCCTCTGTTGATCGCGGTTGGGGGGGGGGGGGGGGTACCTGGTTCTGAGGCTGCAGGCGTCGTCAGGAGCGTAGAGGTGAGTCCTTGGGTGCCGGATTCGGGGTCACAGTCGCCGGGGGGGACGTCCTCAGGGTCTTTGTTCACTCCGGCACAGGCCAGGCTTGGCAGGTGCAGAGTGTGCAGGGTTCGCGGTTCCGGGCTGATGCCAGGGGTTAGAAACTTGTTTTGAGCAGAGCCACTGCTCATGGGAGTCCCAGGTGTTCAGTCACAAGGTGGCCAGGTCCTCCGGGGTTTGTGAGGTTGCTGGCCACAAGAGGTGCCGGGATTCAGCAGGAGCAGGTTCGAGGGTCGACAGGCCGGTAGGGCTGGGGACAAAGCAGTTGGTGTCTTCATCTTCTTGGCAGCTGCACGGCAGGTCTTCTTTCTTCTTGCTCTTCTTTGCTTTTTCCAAATCTGGAATCTAAGGAAGGAAGGTTCAGGGTGCCCCTAAATACTAGATTTAGGGGCATTACAGGTAGGTAAAGGGCAGGGACCAATGGGTCCCTGCCCTGAGGTGGGTACACCCCCTATCCTGCCACTCTCCTGTGGGAGGGGGGCAGTAGCCTAGTCCTGATTGGGCAGGGCTTCCCATCTTCAAGATGGCGAGAGCCCGGAGATGGGCTTCACCTCGCCTCCCCCACCTGAGAGGTGGGGTTAGCAGAGGCTGGCACATCCCCTGTCCTTACTTGGGGTTTCCGGCCAGTCTTCCCGCCAGAGTGGGGGTTGCAGTGGCCTGGGGAAGCTCACAGAGGCGGCATGCCTTTGAAGCTTCCGCCTGCCCATCCTGGGGGAGGAGATCTAGCACCTCGCCCAGGAAGTGCATTGTTGAAGGCCCAGGAGAGATGGGGCTCTCCTACCCAGGGGTCCAGCAACATGTCTGCTGTGTGGCAGCCTAGGCAGCCTCTCAGACCAGACGTGATTGTAGGTTAGGATTCAGGGGGCATCTCTAAGATGCCCTCTGGGGTGCTTGGTACATTAAATCCCACACTGGCATCAGTGCGGGTTTAATGTGCTGAGAAGTTTGATACCAAACTGCTCAGTCTTCAGTGTTGCCATTATGGTGCTGTGGAGTTCGTGTTTGACGAGCTCTTAGCACCATGTACTCTTAAATGGCAGCACTGCACACAGTGCCCAGGAATGGACCTGGGTACGGTAGGGGCACAGGGCTCCTGCACCTGTGCCCACACCACGGGCAGAGGGCACCCAGCTAGAGGGGTGGCTGATGTATGCCAGGGCAGTGTAGGTGGTGGGCATGGCACACAGGGATGTGTGCCATGTCGACTATTTTGTCTTGTACCCAGACACTCAGCCTGCAAGGGCTGTGTGTGTTAAGGTACAGGGCCTCTAAGGGTGGCACAATGAGTGCTGCAACCCTTAGAGGCCTTCCCTGGTCACAAGGCCCTGGGCAACTAGGGTACCATTTACCAGGGGCTGACATGTGGCCAGGGTTTGCCAATTTGGATTTTAGGTTTTTAGGGAAGGAACATAGGCCCTGGGCACCTGATTGGCAGGAGTCCAGGGCACACACTCAGTCAAAGTACATTCAGCAATTCAGCAAAAAGTGGGGGCATACCATGCAAGAAAGATGGCACTTTCTCACAACAGCTCGCTGTCTAGTTCACTTTCTTGGTCATCTTCTTGAAGGTAAGTTATGTTAGGAGGGCGGCAGGGATCACCATGGATCCATAATCCTTAACAAACCTCCTGTAACACCTAGGCTAGTAAAGGAATGCCCAGACTTTGGTCTGCGTTTTTTGGAGCTTCCCAATCCAGAATTGTCTGGATCTTCGGTTGGAGTGGGTAAACTTTGCCTTCACCTACCAGGTGGCCCAAATATACAACCCTTCCCTGCCCTATCTGGCACTTGCTAGTCTTGATAGCAAGGCCTGCACTTCTCAGAGCCTCAATGACCAGGTGATCGTTCCAGGTGCAGCTATAGACTGCAATATCATCCAGATAAGCTGCACTATAGGATTCCAATACAGCAACGACTTTGTTCAGATATCTCTGGAAGGTGGCAGGGGCATTCTTTAATCCAAAGGGCATCACAGTAACCTGGAAGTGTCCACTTGGAGTGCAGAATGCGAATCTTTCTTTTGCTCTGGTGGTCAGACCTATCTGCCAGCACTCAGTGCCCCTAGCCTGTCAATCAACTCATCTGTTCTAGGAATTGGATGTGAATCAGTCTTCGTCAAACGTTGAGACCCTTCTAGTCCACACAAAACCTAATTTCTTTCTTTTCACCCCAGGAGTGAGGTTTAGGGACTGAGAAAACTGGGCTCGCCCAGGGGCTCCCTGAGGGTTCAATGACCCAGAATTCCAGCATCTATCTTACTTCAACTTGGATGCGCTCTCTGACATGATCAGACTGTTTGTAAATTTAGTTTTTTTACTGGTAGGCTTTCACTAGTGTCCATATCTTGGGTATACCAGCTAGGCTGACCAGGGGTCAGAGAGAAGAGCTCAGCATATTGATTGAGGACTTTTATGCAATCAGTCGGCTGTTGGTCAGTGAGGGTGTGGACAAGACCACTCCATCCACAGACCCATCTTGTGGATTGCTGGAGCGGAGATCAGGGAGAAATCCAGTCAGTTTCCTGTCCCTCATCTGTGACAATAAGCATGGTCATATCAGCTCTGTCATAATAGGGCTTCAGGCGGTTGACGTGAATAACCCTTCTGGGATATTTGCAACTACCAAGGTCCACCAGATAGGGGACCTCCCCCTTCCTTTCAAACAGGGTAGGGCCCACTCCATTTGTCTTGGAGGCCCTAGGAGGCACAGGCTCCAATACCCATAACTTCTGCCCTGGTTTCAGCTGAACCATGGCAGCCTTTTGGTCATACCACTGTTTTTGAAGCTCTTGGCTACCCTGAAGGTTTTGGCTTGCTTTCTCCCTCTACTCATCCTTCCTGGAACAAAGGTCAATCACATAATCCACTATGTCTTGTTTTGGCTCTTGTGGAACTTTTCCCATCTTTTTTTTTTTTTTTTTACAAGGCACGAGGGCTTCTAAGACTATACCCAAACAGAAGTTCAAAGGTTGAGAACCCCACACCTTTCTGCGTCACTTCCCTGTAGGCGTAAAGCAGGCATAGAAATAAGACATCCCATCTCCTTCTGAGTTTTTCCAGAGAGTCCACCAATCAGGTCTTTCAATGTCTGGTTAAATATTTCAACCAGGCCATTGGTTTGTGGGTGGTAGGGGGTAGTGAATTATAAGTACTGACAAAAGTCCTTCCACTTTTGGGACATCCATGGCCAGTAGAAAGGATTAACTTATCTACTCCAAGTTGTATCCCAGCCAAGATGCCCAGCTAGGGGGATTATCATGGGCCAAAGTGAAGAGAAATTCCCTAAACATCTAAGGTACACTCTCCAGGTTGCACCAGGCTTGGGGTCTCTGGCCTCGGTGTACAGGAGTCCATCCTCCCAACAGACCCTGTGGGAGTCACGGATATCACCCTTTTTCTGTGCAGCAGCTTGTTGCCTCAAGCTCTTAAGAGTGAAACAGGTTTCTTGTTCCTGGCACAGATCTTTCCTAGAGGGTCACCCTGGGCCCAATAAATGTCATGAAAGGCCCAAGCTTCTCAATCAATTCCCTCCGAGGAGAACAGGTCCTCTTCCTAAGAAGAGGTTCTGATTTGGAATCTGTTTAGATACTGGTCGCACAATCTTTTTGGCTTTTCTCTTGAAGGTCTGGTCCACTCTTAAAGGATCCAGCACCTCTTTTTCACTCTGAGCTCTGGTTTTCACAGAGCTCCGAGTCCACAGTTCGACTTCAGCCCGAGAGGAAGTCTCCAAATCACTTCCAAGCAGAGAGTCTAGAGGAATGGTTGGGGACACGACCACTACCTTCTTTCGAACTACTTCCCCGACTCCCCCAGTCAAAAGATACCATAGCCATGGGATGGATCTTTGTGACATTGTAAGGACTAATGACTGGATAGGTCCTTCGAATCAGGTACTGTTCTGAGGGAACCAGTTGCCGGGTCCCCATGGTGACACTAGCATCTGTATCTCTCAAGGACTCTATTCTGGTTCCAATAATCAAGGGGTACTGCCTGTATTTGTGCATATTAGGGGGCGAGGCAGCACAGGATAAGTCTATCCCTCCCTCAAAGACTAGTGCTGCCTCAGTGGGGTCAGTGACATGGTCAGGCCACACCTGGGATCCCATCTGGGCATTAGCAACCGCAGGTACTGCAGGTATGCAAGAGGTTTTCTTATTTTTACAACTAGCATCTCCAGTCCGGTGTTCTAATGCCTTACAGTCATGACACAACCTTTTGTCTGTCCCAATTCTTCCCCTGGTACCCACCCATGTGAAGACTATGGGCCCATTCTGAGCTGATGTTTAGGGGCCTGAAGAATAATCTTTTGGATTATCCTCTTTCCTGGGGGTAGGGGGCAAGGGGGGACAATAATTTAATAGGTCCTCTTTCATTAGGATATTATATAATCCTTCACTGTACACTGTTACCATCTAACCAACCTCCTAGTGTTTTCACTGAGTAGCCTACACAATTTACTCAGTTCTGGCTCTGGGTTTTGAGCCTCCCTGAACCTGATCCTATACTTCTCAGTATTATATTCAAAGCCCTCAATCAATGTACCCTTCATGAGGTAAAAGGATGCAGCATCTTTCTCATGGAATGTCAGGAGTCTATAACTGCCCTTCCCACGGGACAGCACTCCACAGCTTCCTGTGGACCTGTCTACCAAGACAGGCTCTCTCAAATGCAATGAACCACTTAGTGATATCACCACCCTCAAATAATTTCGGGACAATCCCTTTGGGGATTTTAGAGTCTAAAGATACTACCTCCCCATTTATTATTTTGCTGCCACCAGAGATGGGTACCAATCCCATCTCAGCATTTTCTTTTTCTATGTCCAGAGTTTAGCCTCAAAGGTTATCACCTTGGCCAGTTTCTGAAGATCTGCATTTTCTGAGACACTACTGGGGCTACTCCCAGTGGTGTTAATATCTGAGGGGGTAGTGATTGAGTCAGTGCCCTCCTCCTCCACTACCTGGGAATCAGCATAGTACTCTTACCCATTGGGGGAAGTTTGACTTGCCATGTGTGAGAAAGTGGCTCTGTATATACTGTTCCCTAATAGGTACAGGGTGTACAGAGTCCACAGTCCCCCAGAGGCTGATAGAGGTCAAAGTTAGGTATGACCTTACTCTCAAAAGTGGTAGCTTGGTCGAGCAGTAAGGCAGTACCAGAGGACAGTGTAAAGCATTTATTGTACACACTCAGTCAGCAAATGGTTTCACACACTCAATAACTGAACTCTAGGCCAATGATTTGTATATATAAAATATATGCTTGTTTTATTTTTAGAACCACAAAGGGGGTAAAAATATACTTTCTCAGAATGAGAGGTTGAATATAAATACTTTTGTTCCAAGCAATAAATTTGTGTAAACAGTCACAGTTGGTTGCAATAAACAATCCTATTTCCTAAACATAACAATGCATTGAGCTCAATGGTAAATTCAGGTTATTTGTAATAAATTACTTTTCAGATTACTTTTGGAATTCCAGGTCTGGATCCTAGAACCAGCCTGGGGTCAGTATTCAGAATCAAGTGATGAAAGTCGACTTAATAACTGTAATGATTTTTAAATAATATTTAGCTATTTCAAAAGTTAGCACTTAGAAAATATTTCACAGAAAACATTCAATGGATCTCTATGGCAAGAAATTCAAATTGCAGGTAGAGTACTTTATCGTTACTTTAGTAATCCAGGACTGGGTGCCTAGACCCAGGACTGGGGTCCTTATCAAAAGCAGGTAAGTAATTTCGTTTGCAGAAATGGTACGATTTTTAAAGAATATTTCAAATTTGCAAAAGTAGACACTTAGAAGAAATTTCACAGAAAAGCAGACAATGGTTTCCTATGGGAGAAAAATGAGTTAGAAGTAAGTATAGTTGTGAACACTTTTCAGAGTCAGGGCTGGGCACCAAGATCCAGCACTGGGAGCTCACCTAGGAGCAGGTGAGTAAATTCGTTTTTGTCACTTGGCTGATTTTTGGTGAATTTTTGCAGTTTTGAAAAGTTCACACTTAGAAGATTTTTGAAGAAAAAGCCAGTCAATGTTACCCTATGAGGAAAATGAAGTTAGCGGTTTAAGGGTAAGTACTCGACTGGTAGTGTTGAAATTCCGGGCATGGACTCAGGGGTCCCCCAGTGTCAGGTAGGTACAGTTGGTTCACCCTCAGCGGTTGCAGGACGGCCGGGTGCAGAGAGAGTTGGGCCCAATGTTATCCTATGAGGGATAGGGGGGCCTTGGTTGGTGGCTGCTGTCTGGCAAGCCACGCGGCTGTGGGAGCTGGGCTCCTGGTCACTTACTCAGGGCAAGTGGGGAAGTAGGTTAGTGTAGAGAGGGCACTGCCAGGGCCACTCGGGCGGCTGGGTGCAGGGTGCTTTTGAGCCTTAGGGCGCTCAATGGAAATCAATGGGAATGTTCCGGTTTGGAAAGAGGCTGCAGGCTCGGGGACGAGGATGTTTCAGGTGCCACCACCACTTCGAGAGGTAAGTTGGGTAGTTGTAGGTTAGGTGGGTACCCCGGGATTGGGCACAGGGGGTCGCAGGGCGCCGGGTGCAGGGGTGCCTTTTGACGTCGGGAATCTTACCCTCTGGTTGATCGCGGCTGGGGTGGCACTTGGTTCTGAGGCTGCAGGGTTCTTCCGGGATGTCGAGGGGGGTCCTTGGGTGCCGGACTCTGGGTCACAGTCGCCGTGGGGTCGTCCTCTGGGTCTTTGTCCACTCCGGCACTGGCCAGGCTTGGCTGGTGCAGAGTGTGTTGGGTCCGCGGTCCCGGGCTGGTGCCAGGGATAGCAAGTAGGTTTCTTGAGTAGAGCCTCTACTCGTGGGAGTCCCAGGGGCTTAGAGCTAAAAGGTAGCCAGGTCCTCCGGGGTTGGTGAGGTTGCTGGCCACGTGGGATGCCGCGCTGGTGCAGGTTCGAGAGTCGACAGGCCGGTAGGGCTGGGGCCAAAGCAGTTGGTGTCTTCTTCTCTTTTTAGCAGCTGCAGGGCAGGTCTTTGTTCTTCTTGCTCTTCTTGTCGTTTTTCTATCTGGAATCTATGGAAGGAAGGTTCAGGGGGCCCCTAAATACTAGATTTAGGGGCGTTACAGGTAGGTGAAGGCCAGGGACCAATGGGTCCTTGTCCTGGGGTGGGTACACCCCCTATCCTGCCTCTCTCCTGTGGGAGGGGGGCAGTAGCCTAATCCTGATAGGATAGGGCCTCCCATCTTCAAGATGGCGAGAGCCCGGAGATGTGCTTCACCTCGCCTCCCCCACCTGAGGGGTGGGGTGGGCAGGCTGGCACATCCCCTGTCCTTGTATGGGGTTTCCGGCCAAGCTTCCCGCCAGAGTGGGGGGTTGCAGTGGCCTGGGGAAACTCCAACTGGCGGCATGCCTTTGAAGCTTCCCTTTGCTCATCCTGGGGGAGGAGATTTCTCACCTCACCCAGGATGTGCATTGTTGCAGGCCCGGGAGAGCAGGGGCTCTCCCACCCAGGGGTCCAGCAACGTGTCTGCTGTGTGGCAGCCTGGGCAGCCTCAGAGCAGACGTGGATTGCAAGTTAGCTGTAAGGGGGCATCTTCTAAGATGCCCTCTGGGGTGCTTAGTACATTAAATCCTACACTGGCATCAGTGTGGGTTCAATGTGCTGAGAAGTTTGATACCAAACTTCCCAGGCTTCAGTGTTGCCAATATGGTGCTGTGGAGCTCGTGTTTGACAAGCTCTCAGCACCATGTATTCTTAAATGACAGCACTGCACTTACAGTGCCCAGGAATGGACCCGGGTACTGTAGGGGCACAGGGCTCCTGCTCCTGTGCCCACACCATAGGCGTAATGCACCCAGCTAGAGGGGTGGCTGACATATGCCTTGGCAGTGTAGGTGATGGGCATGGTACACAGTGATGTGTGCCATGTCGACTCTTTGTTTTGTCCTGTACCCAGACACTCAGCCTGCAAGGGCAGTGTGTGTGTGTAAGGGTACAGGGCCTCTGAGGGTGGCACAATGAGTGCTGCAGCCCTTAGAGGCCTTCCCTGGTCACAAGGCCCTGGGTACCTAGGGTACCATTTACTAGGGGCTGACATGTGGCTAGGGTTTGCCAATTTGGAGTTTGTGTGGTTTAAGGAAGGAACATAGGTCCTGGGCACCTGATTGGCAGGAACCCAGGGTACACTCAATCGAAGTACATTCAGCAATTTAGCAAAAAGTGGGGGCATACCATGCAAGAAAGATGGCACTTTCTCACACCATGGCCTTGTCATTCTCTGCTAGCAACTGCTGGAGATGGGCTTTTGTGGGTTTAGGACCGACGGCAAGTCTCCATGCTTTGCATAGTTCTTTGAGTTGGGTCACTCTCAGATGATGTGCACAGGGGGGAGGAGGGGGGTGGGGGGGCAGGTTGAATTCCTGGCTGCTCCCAACAGCATCAGACATGGTTCTTAGAGTAGTTGCTGTCTTTATTAAAGGCTTACAGGACTACTACAGCCTAATTACTATACAGATTTTTACTTTCTAAACAGAGGGGGACTTAACCAAGGCAACCTAACCTAAAGACAATTTTATCTATCAAGTGGTACAACAAATGTTGAGTCTTGTACCCCACTGCTACACAACCAATGTAGGAAGCTGGCTCTGTAAATGGTATACCACCAGGTGCTTTTACCATGCAGAGAGTTTAAAATTTACCCTACAAGTGTACAGGCCTCAATGCAAACCCAAAGTGTTCTATTTGCTACCTTTGAACAAAGTAGTATGTCCCAGAAATTCAGTAATAGGAGTCGTGAAGATTGGGATGCAGTTAAAAGTCTGCAGAACAACCACCTGCTCACCATAAAAACAGCTGATAAGGGTGGGGCGGTGGTTGTTATGAACTCCATCGATTAGGATGCCGAAGTGACTAGATTACTGGGGATGCGAAATAACTACCACCCCCTTAAGAGATGGTAGGAATTGCAAAAGAAAACAAATGGATAACAGCTAAAGAAGCTGAGTTCCTAATCAACAATAAGCCCAGGACTCTGGCTTTCTATATCCTCCCAAAAATACATAAGCAGCAACGTCCTCCCCCTGGTCGGCCAATTGTGTCAGGGATTTAATCAGTTTTGGAGCCCCTGTCACAGTTTGCCGACTTTTTCTTGAGAGAATCAGTAATAAAGCAACAATCTTTTGTAAAAGACACGACGGACGTTTTAAACATCTTGGAGGACTTGCACTTTGACCCAGACTGTGAATTCCTGGTTACAATTGACAGAATCACTCTATACTTGTATACCCCAGGATGCCGCGCTGGTGGCAGCGGCGCGGGCTTTGGGTGAACAAGAGTGGTTCTATGATGCACCACAGTCTTTTATACTGCAGTGCATAGAACTTGCCCTGACTGGAAATGATTTCAGTTTTAAAGATGATTTGTATTTGCAAATCACAGGAACATCTATGGGCGCTACTATGGCGCCCAGTCTGGCCTGCATCTATGTAGGCCATTTCGAAGAACACATCATTTACCAGCAGTCTAATCCCTTCCAGAGGAATTTGCGCCTCTGGAAGCGGTATATAGACAATGTGTTCTGCATCTGGTCAGGAGGAGAGAATACTCTATTGGAGTTCTTCAATTGGCTCAACCAGCAAGATGTCAGCTTAAGATTTACATGGACATATAGCAGCCAAAAGGCGGTGTATCTAGATCTAGATATCAGTGTAGAGGGTAACACATTGTGTACTGGAGTCCATCAGAAAACTACGGATAGGAACTCACTCATGTTGTATCAATCATACCATCCGAGGGCTCTAAGAGATAATTTGCCGGTGGGACAGTTCCTACGGTATCGGAGGAACTGTTCCTCTACTGCACCATATCTTGAACAATCAGAGGAGTTGTGTGAAAAACTCAAGAAGAGGCATTACCCCCACAAGATAATTAGACAGGCTAAGAAAAGGGCCTTAAACACTCCACGTAGTGTACTACTGGAGAAGAATGAAAGAGTAAAAGATGAATGCGTTCCTGTGGTGATGACATTCGATCCTTTGGCCACCCGAATTCGACAATCAATACGAAAACATTGGACATTATGGTCGACCACAGAATTTAAGACGCCTCCTCCAAGATGTGATTTTAAGAGGTCGAGTAACCTAAAGGACAAGTTAGTCCACACTCGGGTGAAACCACCACAGAAACCAAAGTAAACAACAGTCCCATCTGGACATTATCATTGCGGGACTTGTTCGGTGTGTGGTCTCACTAAGAATACATCAAGTGTAGTCCTGAATTCTGGCAGAACGTGGCACCTGACACGATTCAGTAACTGCAATACCATGAATGTGGTCTAAAGGTTGACATGCCAATGTGGACCTCAATATATAGGACTCACCACCAGAAAGATCAAAGTCAGAGTGCAGGAACACCTTAGCACTATTAGAAAGGGAAATTAACCACCAAACTTGTACAACATTGTCACGAGCAGAAACATACCTTCACTTGGGTAGTACTAGAGAAAATAGTGGGGGATCCCCAGAATATTGAGGGTCTTCTTGCTTCAAAAGAGGCTCGTTGGATTTTTCAAGAGAAAAGTGACCAAATCGGCCTCAATGAATTTATTGAATGAAACCAGGTTAAATAATGAGTGCCGTTGTATTATACACCGGGCAGCAGGATCAGGCTTTTATGTCCGTGAGTGTAATATGGGAAATGACTCTCGATTATATGATATGATTGCATATGATGTTCCATGTAGCAAATTCCCTACTAAATGAGAAATAGGAAGACTGTCAAAATTAAGGAGGATGGCATCCTAATCTTGCAAAAAAAATGAGTGGATACAGAACCCAAGATGATGCACTTGCTATTCCTTTAAAATTTACGATGTGCTGTGTGATTGTGCTCCAGTTATAGGAGCAGAGAAGAAGTTGTTTTTGTGAATTGGGGTTATAAAATTCATAGGGACGCTGACAAAGTTGTGGTTTGAAAATAAAGAGGAAAAAAAAAAAAGAAGTATACATAAAAAAGAACTATATATATTGGTAATATATTATATGCATGAATTTGCTGAATATAAAACGATTATATATATATATATATATATATATATATATATATATATATATATATAAGTTGTTTGCTCAATCGTTCTCACCATTATACATTATAACAACTGAAATCTGTATTTGTAATAATCCCTATCTAATATGGCGGCGCCTGTTGCAGCCGCCCCAAGTGACCAGACTGCCTCGCGAGAGTATGAAATACGAGGTGTCCGGCCGGGAGAATTGAACGGCTGAGATGAAGTGCTCCGTGAGGCCTCGGGCAGTAAGGGTATGTGTGCTACAAGACAAGAGCTGGAAACCCTCATTGTGGTTTTAAAAGCGGACACACATTGTTTTGTTCGGTTGTTGTTTTAAAAGAAGCGGAGACACGCTGGCAATACGATAATAAGGAAAGGCAGCGGTCCGCGAGTGAGTGTTGAAAATATCTCCTGAGGAGGTGCATACGGAGATTGCAACCTTTGGAGTGTGTCTGATTTCTGTTTTACGTTTTTTACCATGCATTTATAAGGGTTCCATATGAGGTGAAGAGTGTGAACCCTGTCATACATTTTAAAACGGAGACACGCTGGCTAAATGGTGACATTTAAGAGCAGTGAACTGCGTAGGAGTGTTGTAACTACCTTTTGAAGAGGTCTATGCGAGGATTGTGACCTTGTGAGCATGTGTGGATATCGATTTTTGTTCTTTACCACGCTTACACAAGGGTCCTATGTGAGAAAGGACCACGTGGTGAACTATTCAAGTGCACATGTGATTAATAAGGTTTTTGTATCAACTTATAGATTGACATAACAGTTGAGTGTTAATCCACCGAGAGGACTCACAGGTGGAGTCTCTTGCGTGACCTATGGAAAAGAGCTGGTACGAAGGACTTTGGCTCAATTAGGGCAATATACATACCCTTGTGTTGTGAGTGATATTTTTGCAAACTCTTTTTAAGGAAAAGATTATATGGGAATGACGGGTTGTTGTGTGTTTCCTTTGTTTTTACACTTGGCAGTCCCCGGAAAAAAGACACTGAAGTGCCCATTACTGGTGCCAGGCGACCTAGTTTGCCCTGAAGAAATTGCCCTAAAACATTGAGGCAATGAAACATGTTGGCTCAGTATTACGGTATACACGAGAAGCAACCGGTTTTTAATTTGAATAAAGTGCACAAGGAATAATAAAGTTGGTATCGAGAAAAGTGCAACTTTCTTCAATTTTAGATTCACAAGGTCGCATCGTGGGATGTGATTTTGTCACCTTTTTTACTGCACTAACTTTGTTTGGTTTGGACACTACATTTATGTCATAAGACAAGATGACTGCCAATGATGATAAAAGTGGGCACAGCTGGTGAGTACCAACCAGTAAGCCCGATTGGTGGTGCGCACGTGAGGGGTCATCTTGCCTTTTCACAATTTTTTGATTGAGATGTTTAAATTTGTTGCACCTTTCACAGTATTCCCCTTGCTTGTTGGCCAGGGGTAATAGAATAAGGGGACTTCCAATTGTAAAATAAAACTTTTTTTTTTAAATTGAAGGTAAAAAGTAGGAGGTTACTATCTCGTTAATGAAAAAAAGAGGCGTATACAGGATTAAAAGTATTGTGAATCCCTACCACTACTTATATATAGATTTTTTCAGCCCGAAGAGAGGCACCTTCACAGACCAGGTCTTTTTTGTATTTATACTGATTATTGAGTGGAGGGCGACCTGGGCTGTTTCCCCTCTTAAGCACCTTGTTGTGTGGAATATTGTGGTACCAAAGGGTTATGCAGTCACCTCAAGACAGAGAGGAAGGTAGAGGAGGGGGTATAGCTATAATATATCAGGACTTTTTAAACGTGCTGGTGGAAGCCATTTCAGACCTACCGGCGGAGGCGCGGCACTACAGTATAAAATCAAACCACCTTTTTAACTTTCAGGGACTTTTGATTTATCGCCCACCTGGACCCGGGGCCGCTTTTTCACAGGCACTAATGATGCACTTGGAGTCTTACACAGATTATGTATACACAAGAGGCTTATTGAAAAAACGTTTTTCAATTGTGCCAACAAAGGGGTGGAGAGGACTCTAGGTCGGAGTAATACCTCCCTATATAAATAATTTCACAACAATTTTACTCCAACTGACCTTAAGAACTGGTCAGACATCCAAATGTATAGACGGAATACTATGATGAAGTTACTGTGGGGGAGTGTTTTCTTCACCGATAGGTGAGCAAGTAAAAAATTCCTTTTGATTTAGGTACCCTCACACACCCTAGTGGTGTCATGCTTCATCATCGGGTCACCCCGACGCCTAAAAGTCGGGGTGGGCTCAACCACAGTGTTGGGAGCTCTTTGAAGATGTTATAGACCAGGGGGGCTGGAAAATTCTTTTAAAAAACCTCAGACAGATCCCCAGTATCCCTTTATTTGCGGGTCTGTCTGGGATACTAAAATACTTCAAATAGGGTCTTTGTAGGATAATTATGGTCCTAAGACCCTAGTGCCAACATGTTTCAGTCCTTGAAATGGCCTTAAAGGTCCAGGACTTTCATCAGGGCAAAACAAAAGCCACCCAGGAAAACAGTGCAGGGGGTTCCCTAGCCTGTTTATAGATGCAAGGGCAGAGTAGCTGCTCCTTGAGAAAATGACTGATTGATTAATCCGTCATCCTTCGTATTCCATCTGAAAAGAGAATAAAAGAAAAAGAAAACAAAACTGCAACCAACTTGTATTTGTGCGTTTTCTTAGTGGCCATTCCCATTATTTGCCACGAGTAGTACCTACATGTGTTTAGGTGATTAGGCCAGGTGGTGTACAACTCACTCCATCCATGTGCCACTCATACCTGTATCTGTGCACTTAATCAGTGTGCCAGGTATATTGTGCGGTGGCGAAATCGCTCGCATCCTAACTGTAACTCCATGCCAGTTAGTGTACACTATCAATATAAAAAACTCTCTCATGTACCATTCACACTCATCACTCCTGTGGCATCCGTGATCGAACATGGTATTGTCTTTACCATGCGTGATTCATAAAATACAGTGTGGTATCTTGTGACATCTCACACACATGCATTCTCTCTTACCCGATTTTCGGACGGCCTCCGTTTCTCAGGGGATCGTAGGACTGTATAGGGGTAGCTCTGTAGTCACACTCTTTTGTATGGACCCCCGAGTATGAGGGAGAGAGGAGATATATGGAAGTGGTATAAGGATACTCTAATGATGAACATCTATCACGATGGGGACGGTAATCTCTCCATGCGAAAAAATATTCTCCCGCTCTGTCACCCCACTTACTTCATCAAGAGTCCTGCCCCGTTTGTCCACCTACATGGTCTCGATCCCCGGCGTTTCGCGCCGTGTATCGTTTGGATGGTGAGTTTATACTTCCGCATATGACGTAGCTTGACTGGATTGGTCAGAACACTTACGTGATGTTTCACGTCAGCATATCATCCCGACTACGCTGGTAAAAAGATTGTGGCAGATTTTTTAAAATGTTTGGCTAAAAACAAGGTTAGGCGTTTACTTATCCAAGCTCAGATTTTACTCCGAATCATACTCTGAGGGAGGAACAGTATTTTCATTCTCATCCGTGTACGTGAAAACACGTGACCGGATATTTATCTAATCAGGTTTGACACGGATTTTGTAGTCCCCCATTAGTAAACGAAGGGAAATGTAGTTTCCAATATTTCAGGCTTGGCTTTTAGCGGGAGCTGGATTCCCTGTTCACATTAATACTAGTTCTTCAAGGATTTATTAATTATAAATAGGGACTTTAAATACTCGCAAGAGGTCATGCGTGCATTAGCACTGTTCTAAGGAGTACGCAGTATATTTTGAGGATGTATAGTATTTCACAAAGTTAGGGTATGGTCTAAAGGAGTTGTAAAAGCTTGCTGGGGTTCTTTATGTGTGTTTCACCACTACCCGATTTTTCTTATAGCAAATTCATATGTCCTGACTCCTAGGGTACTCTGATTGATATGTATTGGATCTAATTCATAACAATTTAAAGTGTGCCACTTAATGTTACTGATACTACACAACTTTTGGGGGTAAATGCAAGATCTCTTATTTGTTTAATTGATTCCAAGGTATGGAATCGTTGAGACCCGTTTTGTGAGTTTTCAAACGATAAACCCCATCGTTGCTCTCTTTCTAAGAGTTTATTTTGGGGGTTGCCAGTGTTCTTTACCTTTTCAAGTACAGTCCATTTTAAATCAGTATCCTTATGATTTTTCTCATTATAGTGTGCTGTCAGTTTAGTGGCTGTGATTGCTCTCCTTATTGTGCTCCTGTGTTCGCTAATGCGGACCTTGACTTTCCGAGTGGTCATCCCAATATATCTTAATCCACATGGACAATTTATCATATAGATGACTGAATCGGAATTACAATTTGTATGTGACCTTTGCTCCCATTGTGAATGTAAACCCAGGTCTAAGGTCTTGGTATGTTCTGTGAAAGGGCAAGCGACACATGAGCCACACGGGTAATGTCCCATGACAGGTGATGTATCCCAGAGTGTTGTCTGATTTGCACTACTAGATGCCAAGGTGTTGGTGTGTACTAGGGCATCCTTTAAACTGCTGTTTCTTTTAAAAGAAAACATTGGTTTCTCAAAGGCCAATCTGTTGGATGTCCCCCCAAAAGTTGTGTAGTATCAGTAACATTAAGTGGCACACTTTAAATTGTTATGAATTAGATCCAATACATATCAATCAGAGTACCCTAGGAGTCAGGACATATAATTTGCTATAAGAAAAATCGGGTAGTGGTGAAACACACAAAGAACCCCAGCAAGCTTTTACAACTCCTTTAGACCATACCCTAACTTTGTGAAATACTATACATCCTCAAAATATACTGCGTACTCCTTAGAACAGTGCTAATGCACGCATGACCTCTTGCGAGTATTTAAAGTCCCTATTTATAATTCATAAATCCTTGAAGAACTAGTATTAATGTGAACAGGGAATCCAGCTCCCGCTAAAAGCCAAGCCTGAAATATTGGAAACTACATTTCCCTTCGTTTACTAATTGGGGACTACAAAATCCGTGTCAAACCTGATTGGATAAATATCCGGTCACGTGTTTTCACGTACACGGAAGAGAATGAAAATACTGTTCCTCCCTCAGAGTATGATTCGGAGTAAAATCTGAGCTTGGATAAGTAAACGCCTAACCTTCTTTTTAGCCAAACATTTTAAAAAATCTGCCACAATCTTTTTACCAGCGTAGTCGGGATGATATGCTGACGTGAAACATCACGTGAGTGTTCTGACCAATCCAGTCAAGCTACGTCATATGCGGAAGTATAAACTCACCATCCAAACGATACACGGCGCGAAACGCCGGGGATCGAGACCAAGTAGGTGGACAAACGGGGCAGGACTCTTTATGAAGTAAGTGGGGTGACAGAGCGGGAGAATATTTTTTCGCATGGAGAGATTACCGTCCCCATCGTGATAGATGTTCATCATTAGAGTATCCTTATACCACTTCCATATATCTCCTCTCTCCCTCATACTCGGGGGTCCATACAAAAGAGTGTGACTACAGAGCTACCCCTATACAGTCCTACGATCCCCTGAGAAACGGAGCCCGTCCGAAAATCGGGTAAGAGAGAATGCATGTGTGTGAGATGTCACAAGATACCACACTGTTTTTTATGAATCACGCATGGTAAAGACAATACCATGTTCGATCACGGATGCCACAGGAGTGATGAGTGTGAATGGTACATGAGAGTTTTTTATATTGATAGTGTACACTAACTGGCATGGAGTTACAGTTAGGATGCGAGCGATTTCGCCACCGCACAATATACCTGGCACACTGATTAAGTGTACAGATACAGGTATGAGTGGCACATGGATGGAGTGAGTTGTACACCACCTGGCCTAATGATCACCTAAACACATGTAGGTACTACTCGTGGCAAATAATGGGAAAGGCCACTAAGAAAACGCACAAATACAAGTTGGTTGCTGTTTTGTTTTCTTTTTCTTTTATTCTCTTTTCAGATGGAATACGAAGGATGACGGATTAATAAATCAGTCATTTTCTCAAGGAGCAGCTACTCTGCCCTTGCATCTATAAACAGGCTAGGGAATCCCCTGCACTGTTTTCCTGGGTGGCTTTTGTTTTGCCCTGATGAAAGTCCTGGACCTTTAAGGCCATTTCAAGGACTGAAACATGTTGGCACTAGGGTCTTAGGACCATAATTATCCTACAAAGACCCTATTTGAAGTATTTTAGTATCCCAGACAGACCCGCACATAAAGGGATACTGGGGATCTGTCTGAGGATTTTTAAAAGAATTTTCTAGCCCCCCTGGTCTATAACATCTTCAAAGAGCTCCCAACACTGTGGTTGAGCCCACCCCGACTTTTAGGCGTCGGGGTGACCCGATGATGAAGCATGACACCACTAGGGTGTGTGAGGGTACCTAAATCAAAAGGAATTTTTTCCTTGCTCACCTATCGGTGAAGAAAACACTCCCCCACAGTAACTTCATCATAGTATTCCGTCTATACATTTGGATGTCTGACCAGTTCTTAAGGTCAGTTGGAGTAAAATTGTTGTGAAATGTCTTACACAGATTACCACCCCCTCACAATCCTAGGGGATTTTAATTATCACCTGGAACTAACAAACAACTCAGACACAGTCAGACTACTAGATAACTTAGCAGCCTTTGGCTTAAGCCAACTAGTTAATGAACCAACCCATCTGGCGGGCCATATCCTAGATGATATTTTCTCTAACAATGCCGACATCAATCTGACTAAAGTAACAGACTTCCCATGGACAGACCATAAGGCGGTCCATTTTAACATCAGGGTCATGCAGCCGAATCATCATACTCAAACTAAATCAGTCAAGGTAAAAACTAGACACTGGAACAAAGTCCAAGCCAACGATCTAGAGGTGGCCCTTGGCCATCTCCCTCCTTCGCAAGCTAAGGACAATAATGAGGCAGCGTCTGTTCAATGAATGGCTCTTGACAGCGGCTGACTATGTGGCACCTGAAAAATATGTGACAGTCAAGAGGCTAAAGATCTCGTCACCATGGTACAGCTCTGAGCTGAAAGGTTTAACCTTAAATTTCAGGAGAGCGGAACTTCTTTGCAGACAAGACTATAGTAAAGACAAGAAAATAATTTAAAATCTTGCCCTCCAACAGTACAAGGATGCAATCATTGCTGCAAAAAGATAATTTTACACAACTAAGATTGAGGAAGCCGGAAATTCCACTAAGGAACTTTTCAAAACTGTCACTGTTGTCTAAATCGCAGCAGGCTAATGCTTTCCAACCAGACCAAGCTATGTGCAATAAACTGGCCTTATATTTCCAGAATAAGGTCTAAGTAATCTATAATGACCTCTCAAACACTCAAATGGGTCCAGATAAATTATGTCAATCATCTGATGAGGCTGGTTTCATACATTGCAGATTAGCGCACTTTCAAGCAGTTACAAATGACAAGGTATATAAACTTCTCGTTTCTATAAAAGACCCCTGTCCTCCTGCGATTATGCATCTGGCCGCTAGGAGAATCTGTGACGAACTGACCCCTCTAGTCAATCAAGTTTTGGAATCAGGTAGTTACCCAGTATGTTGGAAAAAAGCAATGATCATGCCGATTCTGAAAAAGTCCACCCTAGACCACTTGGAACCTAAGAACTATCACCCGATTGCTGGGCTACCAATAGCAGCTAAAATCTTGGAGAAGTCGGTGAACAAGGTACTGACTGACTATCTAGACACCAATAACCTGCCGGACCCTACTCAGCATGGTTTCTGGTCATACCACTCCACTGAATCTGCGTTGATTGTAGCAACGGAGGAGGTCCGCAGAATAGTTGATAGAGGGGGTAGAGAAGTAGTTTTACTTTTAGACCTGTCAGCAGCTTTTGACACCGTGAACCACACGGTGTTAGTGCAGCGGTTGAAGGAAGTGGGGATGAAGGGTACGGCTCTGACCATCATTTTTGGAGGGGAGGGAGCAGAGCCTGTATTGGGAAGGTCTGCAATCAGACAGTTTCCATCTTCCCTGTGGGGTCCCACAGGGATCGGCCTGATCACCAACGATGTTTAATATCTACGTCATTCCCCTGGCCAGACTCATCAGGAAACATGGATTCGCCCTGGTATCCTATGCGGATGATTCTCAGCTTGTAATCTCGATAGCTAAACAACCTGAAGATACAGCTATTAGGTTTAATGCATGCCTTACCGAGATTATGACCTGGATGAACCATATCTTCCTGAAAATTAATACAGATAAGACGGAGGTCATTGAGTTTGGTCAGGGTTGATCCCTGTGAAATGATTCCTGGTGGCCGGTGGGAGCGGGGGAATGCCCCTGCCTCGTGTCTAAGGTTAGAAACCTCGGAGTCCTCTTCGATGACCAGTTAAACTTTTCCGCTCAGGTATACAGCCTTACTTCTTCCTGCTGCTTTCCAATAAAAACTTTGAGATGGATATTTCCTTTCATCACTCAGGAATTAGAAAAGACGGTGGTGGTGGCTCTCTTGTTATCCAAACTGGACTACTGCAATGCTCTGTTGCTGGGGACTGATAAAACCCAGATGAGAAAGCTGCAGTCTTTACAGAATACTGCAGCATGGCTGCTTTTAAATATATATAGAGACCATTCAGACTCGGCAGGAATTACAGCATTGAAATTGGCTCCCTGTGCAGCAGCGCGTGGAATTCAAGGCGTTATGCCTGGTTCATAAAACATTGTATGGGGAGGGGCCAGGGACATCTGCATGGCCTAGGTAAGGGGTACCTAGGGAACCCTCTTCCATCCCAATGCCCTAGGTATCCAGGTACCATTTACTAGGGACCTACAGGGGCCTGAAGGGCCATTGTGGAACATTTTTAGGGCAGCAGCACTGGCACAGGGGACCTGGTCGGCAGGGTCCCTGCACACTACAATCGAATCCAAATCAAATACAAGGCAAAAGAGGCAATTTCTAGCAGACGTCGACAACTCTCCCTTCATCGTCTGACTCATTCCTGCTCCTTGCGGCTTTTCCAGGTCCTTCAGGTAGTCCTGTGACTTTTGAGTGCCAGTCATGGCGTGATGTGCGAGTCGTTACTTCAGTGTGGCGTTCAGAGTTTTCAATTAGAATTCGGTGCAGGCCTGGACTTTGTGATCCGCAGGCAGGTAGAGGTTGCATGCCTCGTGTGGATACCTCTGCGTGAATTTGTGGCAACAGTCTGAACAGAATTTAAAAAGCGGGTGTTCTCCATATCACCTATAGGTCTCTCTCTACCGCATTCTCCAGCCACTTGTACTCCAGTACCAGGGTCCCCATCCCAGAGGGGAGTACATTTCCCAGTTATCTATGTTCCTTGTGGTCTCCAGTGATGCTTGGTGCCCTTTTTTCTTTCTCTGCAGATCCTCAGTTTCTACAGGGCTCCTCTGGAGCGCCTCTAGACCAAGCGGCGGAATAAAGAATCTGAAGATCGCAGCGACATACCGGAACTTCTAGGGAGCTGTCTGACTTCATACAATGGATGGATTAACCACCAAATAGTGTTCGACAATTCATGCGCGCGCACACGCACAAAAACACACAAGGAGGGCAAAACACAACTCCGGACTCAACCACTAGATGGCTGAATAAATGCACAGCATGAGAATTTAGAAAAGTATTCATGCTGCAAAACTCAGAGTATTCCTGAAGCGGCATCGGGAAAGGCAACAAAGGCCGAGTCCCTTTTCACTGGAAAGGACCTTGGAATGGCATAGTCGGCACTTTAAGTGGGGGTTAATCGGAAGTCATGATCTCTACCAGCTTTGGTTCAGTGAAGGACTTTGTAGGAGGGGGAAGATCTTGACGGAGACTAACTTGTTGAAATTGACCAGTGTCTCTAAGGAGAATCACCATGCTGCCTTTTGCATTTTCGTCCTTCGAAGAGTCTAACAAAGAAGCGAGATGGAGACCTAGCTCTTGCCCCCAACCAACGCTGAGCCAGACGTGACCCATCAACAGATTAGCTGTACATTCTTTGATGGCCTTGCGATTCACACTGAGTTTCAGCTCACATGACATTAAGTCTCTACCACAAACACCATAAGTAGATTTCCTAGTGAGAAATGATGCCTATGTGC
This sequence comes from Triturus cristatus, assembly GCF_964204655.1. Lineage (NCBI taxonomy): Eukaryota > Metazoa > Chordata > Amphibia > Caudata > Salamandridae > Triturus > Triturus cristatus. Next base: position 568,324,124 of record NC_140593.1, read on the forward strand.
CAATCATAATCACAACTTGGGTTGAATCCGTACCTCTTAAAGGTCTAAATTATTAGCACTGCACTGTAAAATCTTTCACCGAGAGAAAATAAAGGAGAGGGATCCAGTTCAAGGGCAACGGATAAAAATAATAATTTTTTTAAAAAAAACTGACGTCAGCATGCAACAGTGGGTGCTTTATGGCTCAGATGACATCCAGGTCCGGGTCCCATACACTCGTGGAAGAGCTTGTACAAAAGTTACTGTATCCGGTCTGGCATTTGGGGATCCTAAACAAGGGAAGAATCTGTATATCAAAATATCCATCAGAACATTCTTTTAAAAACTCAAATACGCTTGAACCTCAATTTTGAAACTCCAAATAGATCTCTGGACACACGTTTATGAGACATGGAAAACAGGAACCAAAATTATCTATATCGATTAATATCGGTCTCTATATCTCCAAATGAAATGAGATTTCTAAAGCGTACGGCTACTCCACGAAGAGTCCCGGTGCTATGCTTTAAGTTAACAGTGAAACAAACACATAAGCTATACTTGATAAAAGAGCCATCCATCTCTTGCTAGCTATCCTTCTCTATCTTCATGGAACTAATCTTTTTCAAGGAGGATATTCATAAGGGAAAAATCTGTGGTGTTTAGTATCCATCGAAGTGTACTGTTGACACCCTTGTTTTATTGATAGGTCCTAATACATCTGCCAAAATGCATACAACCTTGGTGATACAGTGAAAAATAACCAATTTCTATTCAGAAAGATTTGTGTCAGCTATTAAAAGCAAGCCATCAATAAATTGACTATTGTATGGATACTGAATGTTCGTTAAATACATTATCGCCCACTCACTTCTTTGAATGTATATTTCCCATACAGAAGGGAAGCTGCTGAGGTAGGGGAGGAGCTGGAAGAGGAAGTGAGCAGGAGGCAAACTGCAGGGAAGGTGTTGGACTGGGGGTGGAAAGGGTATCAAACATGGAAGAGCTGGTCCATTTTTACATGTACATTCAATTGATAAAGGAACAGAGGAGGGTCCGAAGTGACCAAGTGTTAGACAAAGTGCACAAGTGCACATCTCAATACCACAAACAGAGGTGGATATTGGGGGCATGGAAAGGTAGGTGTAAAAACCGCTGAGTAGTCTAGCCCAGATGTGAAACCACCTTGTAGAGGGAGCGGGTAAGAGGGTTGTGGGGATTGGACCTCCCCTCCACTCTCCTTTGCAGATGTATTCCTCACTATAGCTGCAGCGATAAATCTGGAACTGCAGCCAGAGCTAGGATTCACTTAAAATTCAGTCCACTGTGAAATTACCTAGAACCAAAATAACAGAACATTTCTAATTCCTCCTTTAGTCATACTCTTATTATGAAGTATTCACTTGTGCAAAAAATGGTACACAAACAAAATATCACTTACCAATGGTAAGCTTGCTCAAATTCTCTCATGACGACATGTTTACTGGCCTGGGACTTTAAAAGTTTAAGGAGGTCTTGAGTAAAACGCTTTACTTGAGCTCTGTGGGTCAGTGTCAACATGCGCTTGGAGCCCATGCCCAGAATCTGAAATGAGATATCAATACCTGTATTGTAAACATTTTAAAGATTTAAAAATTGCTCATCAATTTAAATAGATCTGCTTCAGTTACTGTGGATTTTGCTAGTTAAAAAGCCTAAAATTGATTTTAGTGAACATGCTCTGCAGTATTTGATTCACATTAAAATGATCCAGCTACTTTAAATATATTAGTAATACATGAAACAATAGAAAATGAAATGTTGCATAACTTTAGCAATCAACCCATAGCAATAGTTGTCAACCAAAGTCAGGATATGTTCCCAGCCTCAAAATACAGTGACACTTTATAAAGTAAGTTTTTGGAGCTGGCAATGAATACTTAAGATTTTCCCCATAAGGCCAGCCCTTCATTTTAAGTCAGCAAGGTATCTGAAAAACTCCCAGCCTTTGTCCCTACATCAAATACTTTTGATTTAAGTTGTTTAATTTCCTGTATCAACAGCAAAGTCTCAATTAACCTACTTGTAACACGTGAGGCACAGCTTCAAGTAGCTCCATCAACTTCGAATAGCCGTAGTCTGAGACACGACACTGTTTTGCAAAATGATGGTGGTAGGTTGGTATAAATTTACTGACTTGTATGATGCAAGAAGGTTGATTTTTCATTAAATCAATCACCTCTCTGCTGAACTGGATCAGCTGGGGGTTACCAACAGGGCTCTTGGAACGCAACAGCCAGGGATCTGAAAACAGGGACATAAAAGGCATAGATAAAAAGTTCAATCATCTTTCGTTAATACTGTTGACCATGAATCTAGCTACAAATACATTACAAAAATCATATACCATTTATTAAAACAATATAAAAACTAAAAGTGAGAGAATAAGTTATGTTGAAGCATACTAAATTACTACCAAATGTAACTAAAACTGTTTAATACATCCTTTGTACTGTGCAACAAAACACTGGCAGGGCTGATTTGCAAATTCGTTCACAATGTTCTTAACATTAAGTTTTTTTATTTTTTTATTTAAGTTTTTATTTTTTAGAAAGGTTATGAGTGTCACACACCCATTTTCCAGGCCAAGAGCCTGTGAACGAGTTAATAGTATACCTCACTTAAACTGCACTTTGTGTGCTCATCTCTTGTGGAAAGAGAGCCAAAACCTATGCTTCACACAGTAAGAAAAATTCACACTGCAACAACATGCACATTTAACCTAGTACTTGTCAAGGTTTGAATAAAACGTATTAACCCACAACAGTGAGTTTAAGCTAAGCAATGGATTTAAAACTAATTCTATTCTCTAAGTAGGCTTAAAGGAGTGTCAATGAAAAACACACAACTTGATTCAACACTGCTTGCGATAAGTAACCACTGGCATCTGGGTAGCACTTCTTTGGCTCACCATGCCACCTCAGTTTGGACCTCGCCATATGCAAATCAGTCTTGACCCTGCTACTCATGGGATCAGTCCCATCCGAACTGCAAAGCCAGGTCTTCACTGATCCAGAACACAAGCAAACCAGGATCGGTTTCGCCCTAATTATGGCCTCATCGGCCAGGTGCAGCTTGGTTTCAATGACAGTGAGTACGAAACCCACTTCTGAGCATACCATGCCACTTAGGGCAGTCATCAAACACACAAAAGGTGATGGGAGGCTGCTTGCAATAAGTCTAACCACTTGCAATAGTGTGGGGTAGCACTCCAACCCGTTTGTTCTTTTGCTCACCATTCCACCTGAGTTTGGACATAGCCACATACAAATCAGTCAAACATACTTCTCATAAGAACAGTCCAGCCTGAACTGTCAAGCCAGAGCATCCCTGAACCAGAGCACGAGCAACCCAGAACTAGATTGGCCCTGGTTAGGGGCTCATCAGTCAGGTACACCTTGGTTAAAGTGACAAAATAAAGGAGTGCCCAGACACACAACAAATTGAATAAATTATTCAAACTCTAGTATTAGAAAACTTAAAGAAATTGATCATAGTGTTAAAGTTCAAGGAAATAGACAGCTGACTAAATTACAGACCTAATGAGGGTCCAAAATGATACGGTGTAGGAAAGTGACGCTTTTTTCATGGTTGCCGCCACTTTTCGCCAAACTGCTGATGTACTTTGACTGAGTGTGCCCTGGGTTCCTGCCAACCAGATACCCACGGTTTATCCTCTTTCCCTAAACTGTAGTATTGTAAAACCCAATTGGCAACTCTCTGGCCACATGCAAGTCCCTTGTAAAAGGTACCCTAGGTACCAAGGGCAATGTGACCAGAGAAGGCCTCCAAGTGCTGCAGCACTTATTGTGCCACCCTTAGAGACCCTGTACCTTTAAACACACGCGCGCGCGCGCACACACACGCGCGCTGCCCTTTCAGGCTGCGTGTTTTGGTGCTGAACAAAGTGAAGAGTCGACATGGCACACAACTGTAAGATAGTGCCCTCTTTTTGCATGGTTGCCCTCACTTTTTACCTAACTCCTGATGTACTTTGAGTGAGTGTGCCATTGGTTCCTGGCAAACAGGTAACCCGGGCCTATGTTCTTTCCCTAAAACTGCATTAAAACACAACCCAATTGGCACTCTTTGGCCAAAGGTCAGTCCCTTGTAAAGAGAACCACAGGAACCAAGGGTACTGTGGCCAGGGAAGGGCTCCAAGGGCTGCAGCACTTATTGTGCCTCTCTTAGAGGCCATGTACCTTTACACAAACACAATGCCTTTGCTGGCTGCGTGTTTTGGTGCAGAACAAAGTTAAGAGTCGACATGGCACACATCCCAGTGTGTCAGCAATTTCAAGCAATACTTTTATTTTTTTATTCAAACAAATCCGAACAAGTACTCATTAGTCCATTTGTTTTCATCCTTCTTGAAGTACATGTGTTTTTATATATACATACAAAATCTCATGTCATTTTACTTTCAAGTGCTTATTCAAAAAGCACAATAAAACAAACATAAAACAAAATCATATTGGAATTCAAAGTTGTTTTGACGCGACTCCTTTATCCATGTGATGCCCTATGTATTTTGGGACACAAAGGTCCCTTCCTCAGGGAAATGAATAGGGCATCACATGGATAAAGGAGTCGCGTCAAAACAACTTTGAATTCCAATATGATTTTGATTTATAGTTGTATTGTACATTTTGAATAAGCACTTGAATATAAAATTACATGAGATTTTGTATGTATATATAATAACACTTGAAATTAAAGAAGAATGAAAACAAATGGACCAATGAGTATTTGTGATTTGTTTGGATAAAAATGTTAAAGTATTAATTCAAATTGCTGATATACATAGAGCTGTGCACACAGTCACTCAAGTACATGTTTACTTGAATTTTAAAAAAGGATTGCAAGGTTTAGATCTAGAGAATTTTGACAAAACAGCGGAGTTCGCCACCGTAACCCATTGGTTTATTTGTTACACATCCCTGTGTGCCATCCCTATAACCCACTGCCTTGGTATAGGACAGCCACCCCTCTAGCTGGGTGCACTATACCAGTGGTGAGGGAACAGGTGCATGAGCTCTGTACTCCTACAGTGTCTAAGCCAATTCTTTGACATTTTAAGTGCAGTAATGCCATTAAGAGTAGATGGTGTTGGGAATTGGTCATTACCAACTCCACAGTACCATAATGGCTTTACTGAAAACTGGAACGTTTGGTAGCAAACTTCTAAGCATGATAAACCCACACTCATGCCAGTGTGGGATTTAATGAAAAATGCACACAGAGCATCTCAGAGATGCCCCCTAAAAAACGACCCAACACTATTGTCCAGGCGGATTGTCTGCTCGCCAGCTGCCACCCACCAGACATGTTTCTGGACTTCAGGGGCAGGAGCCTGCTGCTCACGGGGTCTGAAACCATGCACATCCTGGGACAAGTTGCCAAGCCTCCTCCCCCAGGATATGCAGGGTCCACGAAGGGAAAGTTTCAATGGCTTGCTGTCTGTGAGCTTCCCCAAGCCTTTGCTGCTTCCAGAAACTGGCCCAACCTGTTCTGAACACCACTTTGGAGAAAGGGAGGTGTGCCCACCCCACCCCTCAGGTGGGGGAGGTGAGGTGAAGCACAACTCAGTCCTCACCATCTTGCAGATGGGGACACCGCCAAGCAGAGTAAGGTATATGCCCCCTCCCACTGGAGGGTGGCATAATAGGGGGTGTACCCACCCCAAGGAAGGGACCCATTGGTCCCAACCTTTACTTACCTGTAACACCCCAAAATCTAGTATTTAGGGGCAGCCCTGAACCTTGCCTTCTCAGCCAAGAGCCGACCAAGAAGAGAAGAAGGACCGAAGAGCCGTGCTGAAACTAAGAGGAGGAGGACACCCACTGACTTGGTGCCCAGCCCTACCGGCCTGTCGCCACCTCGAACCTGCTCCAGTGAAATTGCGTTGTGTCCTATAGCCAGCAACCTCAAAACACGAGGACCTGCCCTGCCTTCCATAAAAAGACTGTCTCCTGTGAGCACCAGATTTACTCACCCACAGACTCTGGTTCTGCCCAAATTCGAGAGTCTAATACGCATACCCAGGTTCTGAGGGACACCTGGTCACCCCATTATTTTTGCTAAACAAATTCAAGAGTCTGCACCACTCTGCACCCGACGCCTACGGCCTGAGTTCGAGTGGCCCAACACCACAAGGACAACTCCCAGGCGATCCTGACCCGAGATCTGGTGATCTTTGACCTGCCTCGAATCACCAAGTGAAGCCTACAGCCTTTTTCTGGTGGATACCCTCGACCGCTACTGGAGCTGGTAAGCAAAAACCCGATGCTTAAAGACAGCCCTGCACCCAAAGTCCCACGGCCTTGGGTGGTCCAACAGACTGTCCCAGCATCCTGAGGCATCCAAACTTACCTCTCCAACTGGTGGTCACCTCCAGAAGATCTTCGTCCCCGAGCCTGCAGTCTCTGTAGCAACCAGAGAATCCCATGGCAAACAGGGCACCTGACGCCAAAACATCACCCTGCAACCGGCCGCCCCTGTGTCGCTGTGGGTGCACGTTGTGTGTAACTCTGATCCCCTTTGCCCCGAGTTAAACCCTAGGAGCTTTGCTCTCAGAACCTTGTGACCTGCTCATGAGCAGCCACCAACCGGAGGTCCCCTATCGCCCAGTGGATAACATTGGGCCTCAGCACTCTGCACCCAGGCTGCCCTAGTGCCGCTGAGGGTTTTTCAAGGGTGCATCCTTGAACCTGGGGGAACCCTGGTTCTAACCCCAGAATACTAACTCCCACAAACTTGTACTTGCCTGTAACCCGATAACTCAATTTCCTTCCATAGAATTGCATGGACTGCTTTTCTTGAAAATTGTTTCAAGTGTGGAGTTGGTTTGTGTGGAACATTGACAAAACTGCAAATGTACTCGTCTCCCAGGCGAAACCGACTCGAGATCGGGTGATGTCTGACCCGTCTCTAATCTCCAATCAACGCCTGCAGCCCTTTTCTGGAGGATCCCCCAACCGCGACCGGAGCCAGTAAGAAAAACCTGATTCCTAAAGGCACCCCTGCACCCAACGTCCCAGTGCCTTGGGTGGCCCAACCTACGGTGTCCCAGCATTCCATCTTATCTCTCCAACCGGTGGTCACCTGCTGAAGATCTTTCTTCTTCGAGCCTGCAGTGTTTGTTGCAACCGAAGAATCCCCATTGAACTCAACAGGGCACCCAACGCCAAACCAGCACCCTGCACCCAGCCGCCTCTGTGTCACTGTGGGTGCACCTTATGTGCTAACTCTGATTCCCCCTTTGCTCTGAGTTAAACCATAGGAGCTATGCTCCCACAACCTTGTGGCCTGCTCGTGAGCAGCCACCAACTGAAGACCCCCTATTCCCGATTGGTTAACATTGGGCCTAAGCACCTGTCCACCCTAGTGCCGCAGAGTGCTTTAAGAGTGCATCCTGGACCTTGGGGGAACCCTGGTTCTAACTCCAAAAACCTAACTGCCACAACCAAGTACTTAACTGTAAACCGATAACTTAATTTCCTCCCATAGGATTGCATTGACTGCTTTTCTTTGAAAAGTGTTCCAAGTTTGGAGTTGATTTGTATGAAACTCTAAAACTGCAAATATAAAAAAAACTGATTTACTTACCTTTTCTCTAGGAAGTGTCCCAGTGTGGTATCTAGGTATATCACACTGAGTAGAAAAAGTAACTTAAAAAGTAATCTGCAAAGTCATCAAAAGTAATCTAACAACAACTTCAACTGTTTTCAAAGTATTTACAAACCTGTAACAAAGTCATTTGCATTCAGCTTGCTTGTACTGTTCAACCTGCCTTGAAAAGCACCATTTACACTTACCTGTGCCAGGCTTCCTTAATTCTTAGAAATAAATACAACTAAATAATACTTTTATACAAACAAATTGGTCAGAGTTCAGTCTTTCAGTGTGTGACATTTCTTGCCTGAGTATGTATAATAAATGCTTAACACTACCCTCTGATAAAGGCTTACTGCTCACCCACACTACCACAAATAGAGAGCAAGGTATTATCTAGTTTTAACTCTGCCTACCTTTGGGGTTCCACTGCACTCTGTGCACACTATACGTTACTTTTTTATCCAATGGGGGATAGGGTGCCTCCAGTGGGTGGCTGCTCACGAGCTGGTCACAAGGTTGTGGGATAAAAGCTCCTTGAGTTAGGCTCAGGGCAAAGGGGGATCCGAGTTAGCAAACAAAGTGCACCCGCAGCGGTGCAGGGTGCTGTTTTGGAGTCAGGGGGCCCTGTTATTTTCGATGGGAGTTGCAGTTTTTGATATTGGTTGCAGGATTGGTCCAGAAGGAACCAACAGCTGGGCAGGTAAGTTGGAGGGCTCGGGGACGTAGGTGCACCTCTGGTTCTCTTCGCCAGGGCGACTTGATGCAGGGGTGTCTTCTGAGGTTGGATTTCACCTTACCAGGCTACTGCAGTTGGGGGGGGGGGGGTCTCCGTGCAGAGGCTGCAGGCGATGTCGGGGTGTCCTGGAGGGGTCAACCCACAGTGGACTCAGACTCTGGAGCGCTGTGGGAGCTCGCTGGCAAACTAACTCGGGCCGTAGGTGACCGGTGTAGTTGTGGTTCCAGGTGTCAGGTTTCTTTGTTCTCCGCTGGCTCAGAGTCTGTCTTGGGAGTTTCTTTTGAACAGTGCTGCTGTTCACAGGAGATCCGGTCTTTGTTGAAGGCAGTCAGTCCTCCCAGGGGTTCTGGAGGTCGCTGGCTGCAGGACAAGGTGATTTTTGATGCAGAATCTCTGCAGACGGCAGGGGCCAAGTCAGTTCTTCTCTTCAGTCTCCTCTGCTGTGCATCTTCTTTCGTCCTTCGTAGGTTGCGTGAATCTCCCTTCTTGGTTCAGGGCTGCCCCCTGAATACTGTATGTAGGGGCCAATTTTAGTTAACACAGGCTGCATAATAATTTCCTTAAACAGCTTCACAGTCTTACACTTACATAAGAAAACTGCAAAGGGTCATGTCCATCACTCGGTACTGTCCCAATCCATAACATCAACCCACTTCATCTGCAACTGAGTAAGCATGAAATAACTGAAGATATCTGTCGATGCTGATAGCCAACGTAGGATTTTAATTTAGGTCATATAGCAGGTCTCAACAAGCTACATTCAACCACTTTTTGACATCGGACAATGACCATCAGAAATGGGAAGATATTAAAGCCCATCCCAGCAGACCTTCCCACTATTTTTTTCCTTTAACCTAAGCCTACTAAGGACCATAAACTTAAAAAAAAAATATCTCAAAATGGACAACCCAGTGCAGTAACCAGCTAAATCGTTTATGTACATAAATACCATAAAGGGACCGGCAGAGCTGCTCAAAGTTGAAAGATTACAAAAAAGCCTAATTTGCATGTCTGTGTCACACTTCATCCGGTGTGCTCTGTCCAATAACACGAGAACCACACCTCGATGGTCGCCATGCACGACATGGAAACACTTCCCACCCAGGATCGAAGACAACACACTTTCGTCTACACACACTACATAAGTAACATGCTACTCATAAGAAAACACTTCAGCATAGGGGTAGTAAAAGCTATATATAGTAATACAAAAAGGAAGCATGTATAAAAGCATTTATTGATTAGATAGATTGCTACAGGGTGCCAGTTTATGTGTGGAAATTTAGACGGACAAGTAATTTAGGCACACCAAGAATGTACCAATTGAGATGAGCTGGATGCATTCTTATTGCCCACATTAAATAAACAGAAAATATACGGTCAAAAAAATGTAAGGCTCTTCTGAGGTAATTCTATGAAAAGATATTTACCTGTATTTGGAGGTGGTGGTTTATTGTGTATCCATTTCACAACTTTAATGCCATTTTGTGCAGTGGCAATATTTACTCCAGGAATACATGTGATGAGATGCTCAAGGGGGACACCTCCATGACCTTCCTCCACCATTTCTAAAATACTGAATTCTGCAGCATAGCAATCTGGAAAGCTGGAATTAATGAAACATTTTAGGTGGCGTTATGGCATTCAGTATACATATTATTGAGTAATGAGGAAAACATCTCCAATTACTAGTAATACATGATAGACATTTAAAGAATGAAATTCACAATGACATTCGGTCTATTATTTCGGCGGCAAATTGTAAAGTAATACAACGGCTTCTGTCAGCTAAAAGAGAATGTTTTATCAACACAAAGACTAAAATATACATTGATTAATCCGTTTGAATTGAAACAAAAATTCCTTTTTGAGCTTTCCACCCGAGTAGCTCCATCTCAAAATAGGTCTCACAACAAATAAAATTAAACTTGGCTAAATGCTTTCAGACAACTGTTAAAACAATGCTTGCAACAGAGGTTTCATTAGGCTTGTAACAAAATGTATAATTTCTTACCGTCGGTGTAGTTTTGTAGCTTGAAAACGTTTCTGGATTCACTATGTTGTGCATAATTCCGCCATCTAGTGGTTGGGTCCGGCATTGTAGTATTTATTCTCATTTTAGGGCTCGCCCCTAGCGATGCAGTAAGCAACACTGCTCGCGCAGGCGAGAGCCCTTTTGTGGAGGGTTCCAAAACGGACCCTGGAATCGCACACGCTCGTGCGTGTGCTTTTCCTTTTGAGTTCCGTTATTGGGCTTTGCGTGCGTGTTTTTTTTTTTTTTTTTTAACAGAGCATGCCATAGGCCAAAGGCGGGCACATTGTTCCACGCATGGCCTATTGGTGTCTGTTACACGCACCAAAGCCCATAGGTTTTCAATTATTGTGCCCAGACACGGGCGCGATAGTTGAAAACATAGGGCTCGCAGTGGCACGCACGCACACCACTCGCGGGCATAGTTTTTATTTTTTTTACAATAGCGAGCGCTTTCGCGATCGCTTTCAGTGCTGCTTGTTCTTTGTGCGAGATTCTGCCCGTGAGCGGCAGAAGTTGCTTCCTTTTAGAACTCCGAAACCGATGTTTGTGTGGTGCGTTGATTTCAAGCGGTGCTGCATAGCCCAGTTATTAAGATCGGCCAGTTTCATTTTCTGTTACAGTATTGATGTTTTTTATTTATGAATCCCTACAGTGTAGAACAGTGAGTTTTACGGCTAAAAAAAGTTTGGCACCGCAGACATTTATCGTACCCCGCAAAGCTAAATCTTTCCGGCATGTGGCCGGGCAAAACCCTTGTTGCCAATGAGGCTTGGTAATGAACCAGCTGTTCGACTGACAGGGGAGTACGCACCTCCACAGACGCAGTTAGGACGCCAACTGCCTCCGAAAAAGAGCCTATTTCAAGAGGCGCAGCTGCTGTTTACATTGTTGCCTCTTATAGATGTCTTTGGCAGATTTTCTGTTTTGGGCAAATTGGAAAATGGCGGTGAAACATCATACTGTTGTCTTTGCTGCAGGCTGAAGGACGGTTCCGATTACTCAATTGCAGGACGTTTAGGAGCTGGTATTAGAGCAACCGGACAGCAAGGGAAGTGAGCGTGCCAGTGCTGGTACGTCAATTGCAGGTACTGCCAAAGAAGGAGTGGTCAGAGCCTGGAGTGAGCCGTTTCATGCGTCGAATGTGTAGCCTTGTTAAACCCTTTATTTTAGCACAAGTGCAGACTATTTTAACCACAAGGGTTTATACTATGCTCTCAATGTCTTTTAAAGGTAGCTTTGAAAACTGTGCTATCACATTCCAACCTTCCTACAAATTCCTGCCACGTGTTCTCACTTCCTGGCACATCAAGCGGACATTGAGCAAACTCGTCCTCCTGATAATGCGAACTCTGCATTTAGCAAAGGGTCGTCTTTAGTTTCTCCATGGGCCAGAGCGGTGGGAGCCGTCATGGTTGTGGCTAAGTTCTCACGGGGTGCGAGACTCTCCATCCACAGCGCTATGCGGATATGGGGCATCATGACATCCACTGGCATACTTAAGAGGGAGCCACAGCCACCTTGAAAAGCACCCACCCACCCTCACCTGGAGCAAGAGGTGGAAATATGTGCAGAAAAGAGGGTATCAGACAAATTTCGCAATTTTGCTTGTTTGCCCCTGTTTAGTATGTAATCAGCGGCGCTGATTACATACTAAACAGATCTGAGGTCTCAGATTCACACCCTATCAAGGGCCCGCTGAGAGGCTAAATAACTCATTAACTGCCTCACATCAGGCTGGCACAGACAGCTGCAGAACCGATTCTCATCACATCTGTTTCTTTCCAAAGCCCTTACTTCCTTCCTCCGGCAGCTGTAGGGTGCAGCCAATAATGTGCAGTGGCTCCTCACATGTTTCAACTCCTTCTAATGTATATAAGGCAATACCTGGTTGAGTATTAATAGTGCAGTGTCCAGTGGCTCTCAATATTAAAGTATTTTACTTAGCGCTGATGCTAAAAGGTGGTTTTAAATAAAGAAATGTTGTCCCGTGGAATGGATTACAGGTAAGACACAAAGAGGTGAGCGGCTTACCTTTGCTTAAGCAATTTGTGCATGGTTTTGATCAGATTGAGCTTTGAGAGCAAAGTGCTTCTTGATCGTAGTGCTTTGGTTTCATTGGGACTTCTGAAACCTGATGTATACTTTTGTGTTTTTCTTTCATCACAGAATTGCCTATGCAATAGTTTGTAGTAGCAGGGCATTTAATTTTTCCTATTTTTTTTTGTTTTATATAGCGTGAACTTGATCCGAAGGAATCGGAGCACTTTACGTGAGCACCAGTTGCGCTACAGACGGACACATTCATTTTGTTAGGCACGGGGAGATTACGTGATTTGCTCAGGATCACAGGATCTTGAGCGTCCCTGCTGAGATCAAACCCGGGTCCCGGCTTAGAGGTCGATTGCTCTAGCCGTTAGGCCACATTTTGTTGTTGACTGTGTTTAAATCGGTTTTGCAATTATTTTTCCCCCTTTAAACTACCAGACTAACTATGACATGTCAAGAGAGCTGCGAATAACTGCAACAAACAAGCACCAGAGGCAAAGAACTATAAAACTATTTCTGCTCACATGCCACAAATGCTTACTAACCCACTGTCCTTTGTATGTTCACTACCAGGCACACTTTCAGTATGACAGGCTGAGCTCAGAGGTGCTTGACACTACAGAAGTGTGTTAAGCATACGTGTTTTACCATTACCATTTAGTTACACAGAGATATCAGGTGTTTCTAAAGGAGTACTCCTGCATATTTCTTTCTCACTCTGCTGTGACAGCATAGTGAACAGAATGTAACCTGGCTATATACAGAGATGTAAGTTCTGTCAAAGTGCATTAATATTGTATGCCATTCACCACAACCATGACGACCGGTACCTACAAACGAGCTGAAGGAATCCCTCTCCAGCCACAACCATGCACCAGAGTGCAGAACCCGTGAGAGCATGGCTTGTCTGATCTGGTTCTAAGAAAGACAACCTTTGGCCTCCCCTTGCTCGGGCAGACGAGAGAATGGCGACCCTATTAGACTACAAGGGCGGCCGCCTTTGTCTTGAATACACCAAATTAACAAATGATTAGTGTAGGCCTCGGCGCTCCGCTACTGGTATCCAGGGACCGACGTAGTCTGGGTCCAGTCAGAGGTGGGGGTGACTGCCTAGCGGCACGTCTCCAGCACAGACCCCCATAATCTCACGCACAGCTACGCCTCTGACCATATCCCTTAATAAACCTCTGTTTATGTTGTAGCCAGGCCCAGGGTGACGCAGCAGTCAAGCCCGATGGATAACAGTGCTTCTAAATCCGTTTGCTCACAAGGACTGCCTGCTTTGTACCAATTTGCATTTCGGATTATGGGTGAGAAAACACATTGACTATAGCAGTCTAATGACTTGGATCTGGATTGCCCAGAAAGGAAGTTGTTGCCTTCTCTCCCACTAATGGGGACAGAACGCGGGCGCCTGTGCGCCGGGTCTATGTTCCTTGTGATAGCCCATCTCCATAGCTCCTGGGCTAGGGCTGACAATGTTAATGATTGTGTTCCTCCTTGTTTCTTGATGTAAAACATTGTGGTTGTATTGTCTGTTTAAACAAACACCCTCTTTCCGTAAAGTTCCTTCTGAAAGGCTTTTAAGGCTAGGAACACAGTTTTTAATTCTACGAAGATGATGTATTTTATCGCATCCTGCTGGGTCCATAGACCCCTCACCCTGAGGTTGTTCATGTGGGCTCCCCACCCCAGTTGGGAAGCGTCTGTTGTAATGGTCACTGTTGGAGTTGGTTGTGTGAAAGGTCTCCCAAAGGTTATGTTCTTCCTGTTCCACCATGTCATCTCCTGAAAAACTGTTTGTGAGACAATCACTAGATCCTCCCAACTCCCTGTTGCCTGTGACCATTGTTGCTGAATCCATTCCTTAAATGGTCTCATGTGCAGTCAAATGTTTGTGACTAGATGAATGCATGAAGCCATCATTCCCAGTAGTTTCCCCACTGTCCTCAATGTCAGAGCTTGCCCCTTGCGGTAAAGATGCGTCTCTTTCAGAATTGCTACTGTCCTCCCTTCCCTAATGTTGTGTTGATTTCTGCCCCTAAGAATATTTTCACTTGCTCTGGTGTTATTGATGATTTTTCCCAATGTATTGAGAAACCGAGCTCGAACAAGGTCTCTATGAACCTCTCTGTGCTGTTTGCAAAGGTTGTATGTGCTTGCTCTTACTAACCAGTCGTCTAGATATGGGAAAATGTGTATTCCCTACCTTTTTAGGTGGACTGCTACTGCTGCTAGACATTTCCTGAACACACTTGGTGCTGACTTGAGTCCGAGCGCTAGCACTGTGAATTGGTAGTGCACTTTGTTGATTACGAATCTGAGTAGGTTTTTGTCTGTTGTTCATGGGGATGTGCAAGTAAATGTCCTTTAGATCTATATTTGCCATGTAGTCCCCTACCTGTATCCGAGGTATCACCTCTTGTAAGGATGTCATCTTGAATTTGAGTCTTTATGAACTTGTTTAGGAACCTTAAGTCTAGTATAAGTCTTAATGTTCCGGCCACCTTTTATATGAGGAAGTGGAATACACCCCCTTGTTCCTTTCCTTGTAAGGCACCCGCTCTATGGCACCCTCGTGTAGAAGTTCTTGTGCCTCTTCGAGCAAATGAGACAGTTCTCTTTGAATTAACCTTGTTCTTTGTTTTTTTGCATGGCGGTTGTCTAGCCAGTTCTATGCAGTATCCGTATCGAATTACGTTTAATATCCATTTGTCAGATGTAATCCTCTTCCACTCCTGGAAGAAGTTTCCTATTCTGCCTCCCACTGGTGTTGCATGTTGGAGGTATTCCTTGTTGTTTGTGACCTGATTTTTTGTACGTCTATTAGTTGTTGCGCCCTCTGAGATGTTTAGAGTGTGCGCCAAGGTTGTAGAGAAGTCACTTGGAGGTGGGCTGCTATCCCCCTCTCTGCTGTTGGCCTCTTCTTCGAGTGCGCCCTCGAAAAGCTTGCCTCCCCTGTTGATATTGCCAACCTTGCTGTTGTTGACCCTGTTGCTGACCCCTGTTCATTTTCTTTCTTCAGCTGAGTTAGCTTGTCATCCACAGCTGCTCCAAACAGTTGCTCTCCATTGAACGGAGTGTTCAAGATGTTACTTTGAACCTCTGGTTTGAACCCTGAGATTTGTAGCCAGGCGCGTCTTCTCTCCATAACTCCGATCATCATGTGCCTGCTTGCTGTCTCCACAGCATCTAGGGCTGATTTCAAACATGTATTGGCCATGTTCTTCCCCTCTGCCACCAAGTGACTTGCCCTTCTCTGGAACTGGTCTGGCAGATTTTTTAGCAGTTCGCCTACCTCCTCCCAGTGCTGGTATGCATGCCTATTGATCAAGGCATTAAGAGTTGGCTATGCGCCATTGAATCGCAGCACTTCGTTCCATTTTCCTTCCTGTGAGATCCATTCTCTTGCTCTCCTTGTCTGGTGGTGGGCCCACGTAAGTGGGTACATTAGCCCTCTTTCTGGCTGTGGAAGCTATTATTGAGTCAGCTGGCACTGAACCCCTGATGTACATTGGGTCCTTGGAGGAGTGCTTGTATTTTTTCTCACCCTTTGGTGTTATTGCCTTGCATGTGGCAGGTTCCTTGGAAGCTTCTTTTCCCTCATCAAGCACACTTGGGAGCATAGGCAGGAATTGGCTTCTTGTTTGTGTGGGCAGAAAGGTTTCTAGGAGAAAGCATGACTGTGGCTTTTCCTCCTCTAGCTGGACTCCATAGGTGTCAGCAGCCTTCTTTATTACCGGATTGTACATCAATGTCGTCGGGGGAGAGGGCCTCGAAGGGTATGTATATACCCCTTCTTCTGGCGAGTCAGCATCCAGATCTTGCCACTAAATGTCTTGTGTCTCAGAGGTCGTCGAAACATGATAGGTTTGGTCCTCATCTTCTGCCTCGGCTTCGAAGTAGAATTCTTCTTTCTCCTCTTGGTCAGCCGATTCTGGGGTTGTAGGAACCTGTAGTTCCTAGAGGTCTCTTTCAGAAAGTGTCGAGGTTTTCGGCGGGATCTTGAATTGCTTTATTGTCTCGTCGAAATCTCTCTTGCGCTGCAAGATACTTGGCATTTCAGCTTCGACCCTCCTCTTTCTTCTCACGCTCCGACGCTTGTGCTTCGGTGTTGAGATTTTCGGGCTCTCTTGGCGCTTGTCGACGGGGAAGTCTAAGCTTGCTTCACCCTCTCTTTCTTCGACGTCGAGGAGTCCTTCTCGTGACTGCTCTTCGATGACTTAGTCTTATCAAGGGTTTTTGCCATCTGGGAGTCCTTGTCAAAGGAACAGACGGAATGTTTGTCCTAGGACGAGCTTGCGGTTGGCGAAATTTGATTCCAAGGCTGTTTGAGGACTTTGAGTCACTCCTTCGGGGCTCAGTCGACTGTCTCGGGGTCGCAGTCTCTTACCTTATTCGGAGCTCTTTTTCCGACATTGACGGCTTGGATGTGCGCATCCTAGTCACCCTCGGGCCCTTCGGCGACTTGGTCCTCTTCCTCGCTGGAAATGCCCAGGTCTTGAAGCGATGGTGGTGGTCCTTTACCCTGCATGTTGTAATTCGCTCTCCTTTGCCTTAGCCTCACCCTCAAGGTCAAGGTCTTCGGGGTGAACGCCGAGCATGCGTTGCAGTCTTCTGAGCCGTGGTAGAGCGGCAGGTAAAGGTTACAGACCGGGTGCTGGTCCTTCTGTGTGTATTTGTGGTGGCAATTGTTGCAGAACTTGAATGGTGTCTTGTCCATTACAGTGCCCAGGGAGCCCCCTGTGAGCGCATTCTCTGTTGGATGTCGAAGTTTTGATGTTCTTTTCTTCTCTGCGTCCCGGTTCGGCAGCTCGAAGGGCAGTGTGTCGATAAGTTGTTTTCCTGTTATTCTAGCCAATTTTCGTGGATTCTTCTCTCCAAAGTTCTGGAGCTCCTCCTGTCTCGATCCAGATCGAACGGTGGAAAAAAAGAACCTGAAGATGGCGACCAAAGGTGGGAGCTTTCGGAGGAAGCACGTCGACATCACAGAAGGACACCAAATGGTGGTATGTGGACGCCCACCAAGCCATGAAAAAAGGAAAGAACTAAAATAAAAAGGAGTAGTTTCTTACCTGTAACTCCAGTTCTGTAGTAGGGGTATCTCTGTTATAGTCATAATCTATGAATAGTCCCGCCCATGTGCGGGGACCCCGGAGCAATCAAAATATCTCTTAAGCTGTCCTGCATTTGCAAACCTGCAAAGACACTTAAGAGACAGACAAAATAATACAGCCTAATAACAATATGGCTGCACTGGCCAACACTTCATCTGAAGTGAACACAAAAACCAAAATAAAGTTTAAATGTCATTTTTATTCACATCTGACATTCCTTTATTGTATCACACTCCCTTCACCAAAATCCCTTTAAACAATAGAGAGGAAGGGGTGGACAGACAAGCCCTATAGGCTGTCATTATGTGTCTGCTAAAAGGATACCGTGCCTTTAAGGAACTCTCCAGAGACCCCCGGTATCCCAGGATGCACAGCCAAAGCAAGTTACTTTCAGTTCTTTTTGAAGGTGTAGAACAGGCCTGATACTGTCAGTGTACTCCACCGGGGAGGAGGGAGGGTCGCTTATGACTATAACAGAGATACCCCTACTACAGAACTGGAGTTACAGGTAAGAAACTACTCCTTCTGTAGTAGGGGATCTCTGTGTATAGTCATAATCTATGAATAGAATGGCAAGCCCATCCCAACCAACAAACAGCGGTGGAGTAACAAACAAAACACAAACAAATTACTGTGCAAACAAATTCCTCAGCGAAGCCTGTCCAACCTGCGCATCTGCCCTAGCATCAGAATCCAGGCAGTAATGCTTTGTAAACGTATGGACCGACTTCCAGGTGGCAGCCTTACAAATGTCAGCAATTGGAACATTCCTAAGCAAAGCTGCAGTAGCTGCTTTGCCCCTAGTCGAATGCGCTGTAGGCTTACCCCCTAACGTCTTATTAGCTTTCTGATAACAAAGCTGAATACAGGACACAATCCATCTGGAGATGGACTGTTTTGAGGTAGCTAGACCAGTTCTTACTGAACCATAATTTACAAACAGTTGATCCGACCTGCGGATGTCTTTTGTCTTATCTAGATAGAATTTCAACACCCTATGCACATCTAGTGAATGCAGAGACCTCTCCGCCGGAGAGGAGGGATGCTGAAAGAATGTAGGTAAAGTTATCATTTGATTTACATGAAAATCAGATATCACTTTAGGCAAAAATTTAGGATGAGTACGCATCACTACTTTAGAAGCATGGAATACAGTATACGGCTCTTGACAACACAGAGCCTGAATCTCACTCACCCTCCTGGCCGATGTAATGGCCACAAGGAAGGCAGCCTTCCAGGACAAATGCTGCAAAGAAGCCTTATGAATAGGCTCAAAAGGCTCCCTCATTAATCTGGACAACACCACGTTCAATTCCCATGGTGGAGAAGGTCGTCTAACAGGGGGAAACACCTTGCGCAAACCCTCCAGAAAATCTTTAATCACAGGGATTTGAAAAAATGAGGTTTGGGAAGGGCCCTTTCTATACGCAGTCAAAGCTGCGAGATGAACTTTAATAGACTGAAAATTAAGCCCAGAATGAGCTAACTGCAGCAGATAAGGCAAAATAACATCTTCTTTACAGGATGTAGGGTCAATGTTCTTTGCCGTGCACCATAAGCAGAATCTCTTCCACTTATAGGCGTAAGAAGTCCTAGTAGACGGTCTCTTCGCCTCTTTCAAGATCTCCATACAGTCCTGTGGTAGGTTCAAGTGTCCATACTGCACTAGCTCAGGAGCCATGCTGCCAAACTCAAGGACGAGAGATTGGGGTGAACCATCTGTCCTCCGAATTTCGTGAGAAGGTCCGGCCGACACGGCAGGCGACGGTGTGGCAGAACAGACCGGTGAAGAAGGTCGGTGAACCACCATTGCCTCGGCCACTCCGGAGCAATCAGGATCATCCTGGCTCTGGATTGCGACAGCTTGATCAGCACCGCCGGAATCAGGGGAATGGGTGGAAAGGCGTTGTTAGACCTGGCATCATTGGCATGAGTCTCTCCTCCATTTTTTTCTGTTTGCCTCCCCTGTTTACGATGTTTTTGCTGGATTATTGCTTTGGGCACTGTGCCACTGCTGATCAGTGCCACAGTGCAAGTGCTCCCTATGTTAAATTGTTACATTGATTGGTGTTACCATGATTGGCTTGGTTGACTTACTGTTCAGACCCTAGTCTAGTGCACTGCGGGTGCCAAGGGCGTGTAAGTTAACTGCTGCTGGTGGGCTTGCAGCACGGGTTGTGCCACCCACAGAAGCAGCGTGTAAAATGTGTCTCAGGCCTGCCACCGCAGCGCCTGCGTGCAGTCCCTGACTGCCATGTCGACTTGGTAAGGAAACCTACTTACCAGTCTCTAAACCTTCCCTTTGCCACATTTCAGACACCTCTATGGTAAGCCCTAGGGCTGGGTGCATTGTGGGTAAAAGGTAGGTCATGCCCTGATGTGTGTGGCATGACCTAATAGTGAATTACAGCCATTTTCGTTTTTCACTATTGAAGGGCTACCTGCCTCCAATAGGCCAGACTGGGCAGACTGATTATTAACTCCATTATAATCTATCTGACTCAGGGAGCATGGTAGCAAGTCGAGTTTAGTATCCCTGAACTCAGAATTTAATAACACACCCTTTAGGATGGATGGTTTTTAAATTCTATGTTGAAAATAGCACTTTTAGAAAGTGGCTATTTTCTTGTCCAACTATCTACCGGTCTCTGCTGGTTTGGTGTGTGTGTCAGGGGCTGGGTGGCTCCAGAGGTCTGAGTGAGTCAGTGTGGGGTGAATGGGGCGTTTACACGTAGAGTGAGGGAAGAGTAGCCTGCCCTGCCTGACACAATACTGGCTCCGCCTCCTGCTGGGCGACTGATAGCCCTGCTCCTGCCAGTGACAATACTGGCTCCGCCTCCTGCTGGGCGGCTGAGGACTCTGCCCTGCTCAGTGAATAGGCCAGGTGCCTCTGCCTGGCAACACCCACAACAAACCTGAGCTGGTGGGAATCTCCCTGCTTGGACAAAGGGAACAAAGGGAAAAAGGGGTATAAGAGAAGGACCCCTGAACCAAGAACTCAGATCACTTCTGACAAGGAAACCTGTACCAAGGACAAGAAGCCTGCTGATCTAAGGACTTGCCTCCCCTTTCTGCCAGAGTGCTGTTTTGCTGTGGAGGAACCTGACAGCCGCTTCTTTATTTTTGCCAAGGAACAAGGAGAGAGGAACTTGGTGTGTACTCTCTGAACACTTGCTAGGAAATCTCCAAGGACTGGAAGAGTGCCAGTCTCCTGTTGAAGTCACAGGGCCAAAGGACTTCACCATTTGCTGAATTGCTGGAAGGTGTTGTTTCCAGTACACAAGGGAGAATCTGCAGTCTCGACATCAGCAGCAACGCCAGTGAGCAGTGGGTATCGGCCCCGGCTCCAAGTGACCCCGTCTCGACGCCGGTGTCGACGCCAGTGAGGAGTGAGTATCGGCTCTGCCTCCAAGCGACCCCGTCCCGACGCCGCTGCTGATCGCATCGACTCGACGCCCGTCTCGACGCCGTGAGCGCTGCTCCGGCCCGACATCCCTCGACGCCGCTGCGGATCGACCCGACTCCGAGGCACGATCGACGCCGACCTCGACGCCGACATCTCGACGCCGTGGATCATCGTTTTCTTCGTTTCCCAAGGTACTGTACTTGTGGGGTCTGTTGCAACTCCAGGCTCGACGCAGCGCTCCTCGCGGTCGACGCCGAACCTTGGGAATCTGGTAGACTCGACGTCGTGTGACTCCTGTGGGGGTTACGTTGTTGCCAAAGAACTGTGCTCAGAAGAATACTTTGCTAAAGAACTATTTGCCAAGAAGAAACCTTACTTGAACTATTATTTTTCCTTCCAAAGAGTATTTATTAAGACTGTGGTATATTTTTGTCGTTATTTGGTCTTGTGCTAAGCCTTATATAAAAATACTATTTTTATAATAACTTCTGTGTCGTGTCCATCTGTAGGGTATTCACTTTATTACTGTATGTGGTCATAAATGCTTAACACACTGCCTCTGAGATAAGCCTGTCTGCTCTGCCAAGCTACCAAGGGGGTAGCAGGGGTTATCTGAGTGTGTAATCCCCTTTCCCTGACTAGAGTTGGTTGGTCCCTATTTGTCAGAAGTGTATACCTCTGCCAACTAGAGACCGCCGGTTCTAACATTGGTGGTCAGCGGTGAGGATTTGAACTTTGCATTTATGACTCATGTGCAGTGATTAGTGTACGCTACATAGTGAAAGCAGACCATAACGCAGCCACAATCTGTTTGGTAGGATTGCCTATTTTTGTTCTCCGCTTTCCTGGAGCTTATTTTCTTAAACACTGCCAGTTTTGACCATGGAGAATGCCGGAGCTGCTACACCTGTGGAGAATGTTGTGGGGGAAATCGATAAAGAGAAGATAGATTCCTACACGCTAAAAGATCTAAAAGGATTTTGCAAGCAGTTTAAAGTTCCTACCACAGGTGTCTCAAAGAAAGAGGGCTTCCTCAAAGCGCTGAAGGCCTGGTTAGAGGCCAGAAATCCCTCTGATCCGGTGGTGGTACCGGAAGAGGAAGAAGAAGAGGAAGAGGAAGAGCCCACAGGTGGGCCAGTGTCATCTCCAGGCAGTAGTGCGTCCTCTAGGAGCCTTTCCCCCGAAGAATTAGAAGACAGGGAGAAGGAGAGGGGGTACAAGTTAGAAATGGCAAAACTTAAATTAGGAGGGCAGTTGGAATTAGAGAATGCGAGAAGCAAGAGAGAAGCTGAAATGGAGAGCAAAAGATTAGATTTTGAGAGAGAGAAATTAGCGTTTGAACGTGAGAAGATGGTGAGGGAGATGGAGCTTAAAACTAAGAGTTTAGAGTTGAATCCCTCTGGTGGCAGCACTCCATCCGTGCCTGCAGAAAGTAGGTTTTATTTTCCTAAGGATGTGATCAAAGATTACAGTAAGAATGAAGATATTAGCCAATGGTTTAAAGCGTATGAGTTAGCATTGTTGGCCCACCGGGTCCCTGAGAAGGATTGGGGAACGGGGTTGTGGAGCCGCTTTACAAACGAGGGGAGAGATACCTTGTTGAGCCTTCCTGCTGAGGATAGGATGTCTTATACTCATATGAAAGATGCTTTAATGCTGAGATATGGCTTAACCCCAGAAAAGTACAGACAAACCTTTAGAGAATGTAAGAAGTTGCCTGGTACTACGTGGGTTGAATATGTGTCTTTTTTCTGCAGAACCATGGATGGTTGGATAAAGGGTAGCAAGGTTGATAGTTATGATGCTCTTTATGATTTGTTTGCTTGGGAGCACTTGTCTAATAACTGTTTTCCAGAGCTACGCCAGCACCTTGTTGACAGCAAGCTATCTAACCCTAGAAAACTTGCTGAGGAGGCGGACCGCTGGGTCAGTACCAGGGTCCACAAGGGTCCAGTGGGAGACTCAGCCAAAGGTGGGCAGGGTCCCCAGCAGAAGAGTGGGGGGGACAGGGGTAAACAGAGGGAGTTTCAGAAAGGGCCCCAAAGTAGTCCCCAAGGGAACCAAGGGAAGGGTTCCCAGCCTCCCCCTGTAAAGAAGCCAGAGGCCCCGACAGGTAAACCTGTTCACAGGGGCCCCATGACCTGCTATGCCTGTAAGCAGGTGGGACACCGTTATTATGATCCCCAGTGTCCCAGGAAGGATTCGAATGCACCGCCGCGTGCACCCCCTCGTCAGGTAGCGAGTGTAGCCCTGGGAGGGGAGGAGATGGGTGCCCCCGGTGGGTGGGGTCCCGCAGAAATGTCCCTGGTCTCTTTAGGAGACGTGGAAATGGTCCCTCCAACCCCTCTGCCTAGTAACACTAAGAAATATAGGCAGTGGGTGACCATTAATGGCCATAGGGTGGAAGCTCTCAGAGACACCGGAGCGAGTGTGACAGCTGTCAAGTGTCACTTGGTGTCCAGAGAGCAGGTGGTCCCTCATGCATTCTACCCCGTTGTAGCTGCTGACAACTCACAGAGTAAGTGTGAGGTAGCTCAAGTTCCTTTTGAGTGGGGGGGGGTCTCAGGTACTCTTCAGGTTGCTGTAAGGCCCGCCATGCCTGTTGATTGTCTCTTGGGCAATGATTTGGAGGACTCCCCTTGGGCTAAGGTGGAGAGAAAAGCGCATCTGGAAATGTTGGGTCTGCCTGAGTGGGTGTGTGCGACCACCCGGTCCATGTCAGTCAGTAAGGGTGTTGATGGGGCCCTGGAGCCTGAAAGTATGGCCCAGGTCCCAACCGTGAAGAGAAGGGGCAGGGGGCGTGGGAAACCGTCCCCCATCGTTCCCGCGGTCCAGGAGGGAGCAGACCCTGAGGGGGATGCCCTGGAACCGACAGGAGAACAAGTGGCCGAACTGGGAGACCTGCCCGAGCTGACCCATTGGCAGCAGGATGGTGGTCCCTCCAGGGAGGAATTTTGTGCTGAACAGAAAGTGTGCCCTTCTCTTGTGGGTATGAGGCAGCAGGCCTCAGCCCAAACGACAGGTGATCAGTCAGGATCACATTGGGTCTACTGGGAGAACGACCTCCTGTATAGCGAGCCTAAGGCTGCTGAACCTGGGTCAGCCCGTGTGCTGGTGGTACCCCAGCGCTTCAGAGCCTTCCTACTGGGGTTGGCTCATGACGTTCCGTTAGCTGGACATCTGGGGCAGGACAAGACCTATGACAGGCTTGTCACCCATTTTTATTGGCCCCAGATGAGAAGGGATTCAGATATCCATTGTAGGACCTGTCAAACTTGCCAGGCAAGTGGGAAAAGTGGGCGGAAGCAGAAGGCTCCCCTCCAACCTTTTCCCGTCGTCAGTACCCCCTTTGAGCGAGTGGGAATTGACATTGTGGGGCCACTGGACCCCAAGACAGCCATGGGCAACAGGTTTATCCTGGTCTTGGTGGACCATGCCACCCGGTACCCGGAAGCCATCCCTCTCCGAACAGTGACGGCCCCCGTGGTGGGACGGGCACTGATGGGTGTTTTCTCCCGCATGGGGTTCCCCAGAGAGGTGGTGTCAGACCGGGGCACCAACTTCATTTCGAATTATATGAAGTCTCTGTGGAAGGAGTGTGGGGTAACCTACAAGTTTACCACTCCTTACCACCCTCAAGGTAATGGGCTGGTTGAGAGATTCAACCGGACCCTAAAAGGCATGATCATGGGTCTTGAAGAACCAATGAGGCGTAAATGGGACGTCCTCTTGCCATGCCTGCTGTTTGCTTACCGTGAGGTGCCACAGAAGTCTCTAGGGTTCAGCCCCTTTGAGCTTTTGTATGGTCACCCGGTAAGAGGACCTTTGAGTCTGGTCAAAGAAGGCTGGGAGCAATCTCCCAGGAAACCTCCCCAGGATGTATATAGTTACATGCTGGCCTTTAGGAACCAGACTCGGCGCTTCAGAGATCTTGCTCAGGCAAATCTGGAGGCCAGCCAGGAAGAGATGAAGCGGTGGTACGATCAGAATGCCACTCTGGTTGAGCTTCAACCTGGTCAGAAAGTTTGGGTCATGGCCCCTGTGGAACCTTGTGCGCTCAAGGACAGGTGGACTGGACCATTTGAGGTTGTGGAGAAGAAGAGCGATGTCACCTACTTGGTGGACTTGAAATCTCCCAGGAACCCCTTAAGGGTCCTGCATGTCAACCGGTTAAAGCCCCACTTGGAAAGGTCCGAAGTGGGCATGCTCCTTGCCACAGATGCTGGGATGGAGGAGGAGAGTGAGCCCCTTCCTGACCTCCTGTGTGCAAAAGAAAAAGATGGGTCAGTGGATGGTGTTGTCCTCTCTGACACACTGACCCCTGAGCAGCAGCAAGATTGTCGCCATCTGTTGGTACAATTCCCTGATCTGTTCTCCTTAATCCCTGGTGTCACTCAGTGGTGTGTCCATGATGTGGACACCGGGGACAGCACTCCTGTGAGGCACAAGGCCTACAGGGTGACTGACAAGGTCAGAGCATACATCAAGGAGGAGGTCTCCAAGATGTTTGCCTTAGGGGTGGTTGAGTCCTCTAGCAGTCCTTGGGCCAGCCCAGTGGTCTTGGTCCCAAAGGCTGCAGCGCCTGGTGCTTCACCAGAACTTCGGTTCTGTGTGGATTACCGAGGACTCAATTCGGTCACCAAGACTGACGCGCACCCCATCCCCAGAGCTGATGAGCTCATCGATCGGTTGGGGGCTGCCCGGTACCTTAGTACGTTTGATCTAACGTCTGGGTACTGGCAGATCGCCTTGACTGATGGGGCAAAAGAGAGGTCTGCATTCTCCACACCAGATGGGCACTACCAGTTCCGTGTGATGCCCTTTGGGATGAAGAATGCCCCTGCCACATTCCAGAGGTTGGTTAACCAGGTATTGGCCGGGCTGGAAGATTTCAGCGCCGCCTACCTGGACGATATAGCAGTGTTCAGCGCCAGCTGGGAGGAACACTTGCGCCACCTCCAGGAAGTGTTGTTGGCCCTGCGCAGAGCAGGCCTCACAATCAAGGCTAGTAAGTGCCAGATTGGGCAGGGTTCAGTGGTGTACTTGGGGCACCAAGTAGGGAGCGGCAAGGTGGCCCCCCTGCAACCCAAGATAGATACCATCCTGGCTTGGGAACCGCCCAAAACCCAGACTCAGGTGAGAGCCTTCTTGGGTCTCACGGGTTACTACAGGAGGTTTGTCAAGGGGTATGGCAACATTGTGCACCCCTTGACCTCGCTGACTTCCCGGAAGCAGCCGAGACTTGTGATCTGGACTGACGCCTGTCAGAAAGCCTTTGACACCCTGAAAACTGCAATGTGTACAGCACCGGTCCTCCAGGCACCCGACTTTTCAAAAGAATTCATTGTCCAGACGGACGCTTCAGAGCATGGTGTGGGGGCTGTTCTAGCACAGATGAATGAGGAGGGCCGAGACTTACCTGTAGCCTTCATCAGCCGGAGGTTACTTCCCAGGGAACAAAGGTGGAGTGCGATAGAGCGTGAGGCATTTGCTGTGGTCTGGGCGCTGAAGAAGCTAAGACCCTACTTGTTTGGGTCTCACTTCCGGGTTCAGACGGACCACAGGCCCCTCAGATGGTTAATGCAGATGAGGGGTGAGAACCCAAAGCTGTTGAGGTGGTCCATTTCCCTACAGGGGATGGACTTTACGGTGGAACACCGCCCTGGTACAGATCACGCCAATGCTGATGGTCTGTCCAGATTTTTCCGCCTTAGTGATGAGGACTCCCTGGGTGAAGGGTAGTTCTCCCCACATTTCAGCTGGAGGGGACACGTGTTAGACCTGGCATCATTGGCATGAGTCTCTCCTCCATTTTTTTCTGTTTGCCTCCCCTGTTTACGATGTTTTTGCTGGATTATTGCTTTGGGCACTGTGCCACTGCTGATCAGTGCCACAGTGCAAGTGCTCCCTATGTTAAATTGTTACATTGATTGGTGTTACCATGATTGGCTTGGTTGACTTACTGTTCAGACCCTAGTCTAGTGCACTGCGGGTGCCAAGGGCGTGTAAGTTAACTGCTGCTGGTGGGCTTGCAGCACGGGTTGTGCCACCCACAGAAGCAGCGTGTAAAATGTGTCTCAGGCCTGCCACCGCAGCGCCTGCGTGCAGTCCCTGACTGCCATGTCGACTTGGTAAGGAAACCTACTTACCAGTCTCTAAACCTTCCCTTTGCCACATTTCAGACACCTCTATGGTAAGCCCTAGGGCTGGGTGCATTGTGGGTAAAAGGTAGGTCATGCCCTGATGTGTGTGGCATGACCTAATAGTGAATTACAGCCATTTTCGTTTTTCACTATTGAAGGGCTACCTGCCTCCAATAGGCCAGACTGGGCAGACTGATTATTAACTCCATTATAATCTATCTGACTCAGGGAGCATGGTAGCAAGTCGAGTTTAGTATCCCTGAACTCAGAATTTAATAACACACCCTTTAGGATGGATGGTTTTTAAATTCTATGTTGAAAATAGCACTTTTAGAAAGTGGCTATTTTCTTGTCCAACTATCTACCGGTCTCTGCTGGTTTGGTGTGTGTGTCAGGGGCTGGGTGGCTCCAGAGGTCTGAGTGAGTCAGTGTGGGGTGAATGGGGCGTTTACACGTAGAGTGAGGGAAGAGTAGCCTGCCCTGCCTGACACAATACTGGCTCCGCCTCCTGCTGGGCGACTGATAGCCCTGCTCCTGCCAGTGACAATACTGGCTCCGCCTCCTGCTGGGCGGCTGAGGACTCTGCCCTGCTCAGTGAATAGGCCAGGTGCCTCTGCCTGGCAACACCCACAACAAACCTGAGCTGGTGGGAATCTCCCTGCTTGGACAAAGGGAACAAAGGGAAAAAGGGGTATAAGAGAAGGACCCCTGAACCAAGAACTCAGATCACTTCTGACAAGGAAACCTGTACCAAGGACAAGAAGCCTGCTGATCTAAGGACTTGCCTCCCCTTTCTGCCAGAGTGCTGTTTTGCTGTGGAGGAACCTGACAGCCGCTTCTTTATTTTTGCCAAGGAACAAGGAGAGAGGAACTTGGTGTGTACTCTCTGAACACTTGCTAGGAAATCTCCAAGGACTGGAAGAGTGCCAGTCTCCTGTTGAAGTCACAGGGCCAAAGGACTTCACCATTTGCTGAATTGCTGGAAGGTGTTGTTTCCAGTACACAAGGGAGAATCTGCAGTCTCGACATCAGCAGCAACGCCAGTGAGCAGTGGGTATCGGCCCCGGCTCCAAGTGACCCCGTCTCGACGCCGGTGTCGACGCCAGTGAGGAGTGAGTATCGGCTCTGCCTCCAAGCGACCCCGTCCCGACGCCGCTGCTGATCGCATCGACTCGACGCCCGTCTCGACGCCGTGAGCGCTGCTCCGGCCCGACATCCCTCGACGCCGCTGCGGATCGACCCGACTCCGAGGCACGATCGACGCCGACCTCGACGCCGACATCTCGACGCCGTGGATCATCGTTTTCTTCGTTTCCCAAGGTACTGTACTTGTGGGGTCTGTTGCAACTCCAGGCTCGACGCAGCGCTCCTCGCGGTCGACGCCGAACCTTGGGAATCTGGTAGACTCGACGTCGTGTGACTCCTGTGGGGGTTACGTTGTTGCCAAAGAACTGTGCTCAGAAGAATACTTTGCTAAAGAACTATTTGCCAAGAAGAAACCTTACTTGAACTATTATTTTTCCTTCCAAAGAGTATTTATTAAGACTGTGGTATATTTTTGTCGTTATTTGGTCTTGTGCTAAGCCTTATATAAAAATACTATTTTTATAATAACTTCTGTGTCGTGTCCATCTGTAGGGTATTCACTTTATTACTGTATGTGGTCATAAATGCTTAACACACTGCCTCTGAGATAAGCCTGTCTGCTCTGCCAAGCTACCAAGGGGGTAGCAGGGGTTATCTGAGTGTGTAATCCCCTTTCCCTGACTAGAGTTGGTTGGTCCCTATTTGTCAGAAGTGTATACCTCTGCCAACTAGAGACCGCCGGTTCTAACAGGCGTAAAGAAAGCTGTTGGACCAGCTGATCCATAGGGCATTCCCCAGCGTCCCTGGTTGGTAGTACCTGGACGCGAAGGCATGGCATTTGCTGTTTTCTGCCGTAGCGAACAGATCGATATCCGGAGTGCCCCACTCTGCGAAGACGTCTCTTAGCACGTCGTCGTTTAGCACCCACTCGTGATTTTCTTGAACGAGCCTGCTGAGCGCATCGGCTTGGGCATTCTGCACTCCCGGCAGATGGATTGCCGTGATCGTCAGGTTCCTGGCCACCAGCCAATTCCAGATAGTCTGTGCCTCCCGAGACAGCGTGCGTGAACGGGAGCCCCCCTGCTTGTTGAGGTAATACATGGTAGTGGTATTGTCTGTCTGAACTAGCAGGGAGTTCGTCGTGAAGGAAGGATGGAACGCCTTCAGGGCCAAGTGTACTGCTCTGAGTTCCAAAAAGTTGATGTGGTAAGTCATCTCCGTCCGCGACCATATCCCCTGAATCTGAAGAGGGCCCGAATGCGCTCCCCAACCCTGGAGAGACGCATCCGTCACTATGGTCTGGACCGGAATATCCTTGTGAAAGGGAGTCCCCTTGCAGACATTCTCTGAGGAGCACCACCATTTCAGAGACTGTAGAGCGTGTTGGGATAGAAGAATCTTGTCCTCCCAACGCCCCCTCCTCTGGTCCCATTGATCCTCCAGACATTCCTGCAGAGGCCTCATATGCAGACATGCATTGGGGGTGAGAAAGATGCATGAAGCCATCGACCCCAGTAAAGAGGACACCGTCCTCACTGTAGGATAGTGGGCTGAGAGGAGGTGCAGGGCCTTCCCACGGATCGATAAGCGTCTCTCCTCCGAAGGACACACGCTTGAGTTCAAAGTATTGACTGAGGCCCCCAAGTACTGGAGACACTGCACAGGGATCGGCACGGACTTCGACATGTTGATGTGCAGCCCCAGGCGGTGAAGCAAGGCAGCTGTCCTGTTAAAATGACACTGGGCTTCCTGGTACGTGGAAGCTTTGATCAGCCAATCGTCCAGGTATGGATACACAAACACTCTGTTCTTCCGCAAGTGTGCTGCCACCACTGCCATGCACTTGGAGAACGTCCTTGGTGCAGACTTCAGACCAAACGGGAGCACTGTATACTGGTAATGGTTGTTGCCTACCAGAAACCTCAGGAACTTGCGATGCGGTTATGCGATCGGCACATGAAAGTAAGCGTCCTGCAGATCTATGGCACACAGCCAGTCTCCTCGATGCAACTGAGGGTAAATCTGATGCAGGGACAACATACGGAACTTTTCTCTGCGGATCCACTTGTTTGCTTGACGCAGATCCAGAATAAGCCTGAACTCGTTCTTGTCATTTTTTCTGACGAGAAAGAACCTTGAGTAAAGACCTTTTCCTTTTTGCCCCAAAGGAACAGCCTCTATCGCCTTCTTCTTTAACAGAATGTCCGCCTCCTGCTGGAGCTCTCGTACCATGCAGGGAGAGCGCACTGGTGGAATCTGTGGAGGCGGGCTGGTGAAACGAAGACTGTACCCATTGCAAACAATATTCAGCACCCACTTGTCCTGAGTTATTGTCCTCCACTCTGCCAGGTAGTATTGAATACTTCCCCCCACCGGAGCAGGTAACGGATGAGGGGGAAGCGACCTTTCAGGGCTTCGACCCGGCCGGGCCCTTGTTCCCCGACGAGGATTGATGCTGGCCTCTGCCCCTCTGGCGCTTTTGAAAGGACTGCCTCGGGAACTGCTGTTGTTGCTGGTGCTGTTGTTGACCAGACTGACGCCCCTGGCCGCGTTGTTTAGAATAACGCCTGCCATAGGAACGGAATGACCTCTTCTGTTCCTTGGGTTTCTCCAATCCCACAGCCTTCAGGGTTTCTGCTTCGGCCTTCATGCGGGCCATTTCGTCATCCGCATGAGACCCGAACAACGTCGTGCCTGAGAAAGGCAAGTTTGCAATCTTTTGCTGCGCTTCAGGCTTTAGAGAGGTAAGCCTCAGCCAGGACTGTCTCCTCATGTGTACTCCATGACAGTACCCATGGGCCGCCAGCAACGATACATCCCCCGCTGCACTGATGATCTGGTTGGAGACCATCATGCCCTCATTCAACACCTCCTGGAAGTCCTCCCGTTTATCCCTAGGCAGGGAGGCAGCAAACTGTTGCAGGGAGTCCCAAAGCGATCGGTCATAGCGACCCAGCAGAGCGGAGGCGCTAGCAGCCTTCATAGTCGTGGCAGACGTAGAGCACATTCTCGTCCCCAAGGAGTCCATCTTGCGACTCTCCTTATCCGGAGGAGCGGTGGAAGAGGGCGTCGTGGAGTGTTGTTTCCAAGCCGCAACCACAATGACAGAGTCCGGAGGAGGGTCCACCCTGAGGAACGCCGGGTCCGAATCAGGGGCCCTGTACTTTTTCTGCAACCGTGCGGGAGCAGACTTCACCACGGCTGGTGTCAAGAAGACCTCCATGGCTGGTTCCTCCAAACCCAGAACCAAAGGCAGGAGGGGGCGTGATAGGTGAGCCTTGTGCAAAGTTTCAAAGATCACAGAGGTAGTGGGAACCGGTACTGTTACTGAGATTCCCAATTTCGCCGCCCCCCTCATCAGCACATCCTGGAAAGTGGCAATATCATCCACCGGCGATATTCTAGTAGGCGGCGTTTCCGACAACGAAGGGGAAAGCCGTCCAGTGCCCGAAGAGTCCGTATACCTCGTGCCTCTGGAACGAGATCTATATCTCCGTCGTCCATGCCTGGTGTGAGTGGACGATCTGCGTCTGCTCCGTGACCTCCGGCGAGATCGAGAGCGTGATCTCAGTCTGCGTGGGGCCTTAGGAATCACCGGTAGCCGAGGAGACGGCGGGAGCTGAGGAACCGGCGGTGGCGGAGGCGGCGTAGGTCGCTTAGGAGGAGGAGGAGGAGGCGTAGGAGGCTTCTGAGGCAGCGGCTGAGGGAGAGGCTACGGAGTCCCATCACTCCTTGCAGGAGAACCCGGACTAGCCCTGTCCGGACTCCCGTCCACCCTTCTCTTCTTGGCGGGCCTATCCCGTGCTGAAGAAAACGAGGGGGAGCGCCTTCTTCTCCTAGATCCACGACTGGATATGGTAATCACCGAAGAAGTGTTCCCCGATGTCCTGGACGTCGAACTGAGCGTCGACCTCATACGGCTTCTCCTCGCCGTTGTCCGCACACGGCGTCACCTCGACGTCGAACGGTGGCCCCTCGACGGCGATCTCCGGTGCCTCGACGGCGATCTGTGCCTCGACGGCGATCTCCTTCGCCTCGACGGCAGCCGCCTGTGTCTCGGCGTCGATGTCGTCGGCGTCGATCCAAGAGCTGACGGCGAAGGAGACGAGCGGTTGCGCCTCGACGGCGAGCTGCGCTGTCTGTGGGGCTCTGTACGACGTTGATGGTGTGTCGACGTCGACTGCGAAATCCTCGACGGCGACCTAGTCCTAGGTCTCGCCGGCCCCTCTCTCGAAGTCGAACATCGAGAACGCCGAGATCCAGAGCCCTGGATCGACGGCGAACACACCGGTGCTTTACCTCTCGCCGTCGACGTAGTCGCCTTCGACGTCGAACGCGATCTACCAGACGGTAGGTGTCGTTTCTGCTCCTTTTTCTGCCTGGAGGTCCCTCCAGTGGCCGAAGCATGGGCAGAGGAAGGGGAATGAGATCCTCCATGCCCCGAAGTCCCACCTGTTCTCTGCTTCTCCTGTCCCTGAAGGCGAATCTTCTCCCTGTCTCTCAGGGTCCTCTTGGAGAAGGTCTTGCAGATGTCACACGTAGCAGGGACATGTGAAGATGAGAGGCAGAGAATACAGACATCATGTGGGTCCGTCTTGGCCATTTTCCTCCCACACTCAGGGCATTTATCAAATAAAGCCATGCTAAGAGTGGGTCAAACTGCACCAAATTGCAGGATGCAGCAGAGAAAGGCTCTAGACGTCGAATGAATAAACTTCTCTATCAAAAAAACCAATTTTTATCCAAATATCCACCCAAAAGGGTAGAGCTCAAGCTCCAGGGTCCTGCTAGCAGGAGCCGGAAAAAAGAACTGAAAGTAACTTGCTTTGGCTGTGCATCCCTGGATACCGGGGGTCTCTGGAGAGTTCCTTAAAGGCACGGTATCCTTTTAGCAGACACATAATGACAGCCTATAGGGCTTGTCTGTCCACCCCTTCCTCTCTATTGTTTAAAGGGATTTTGGTGAAGGGAGTGTGATACAATAAAGGAATATGTCAGATGTGAATAAAAATGACATTTAAACTTTATTTTGGCTTTTGTGTTCACTTCAGATGAAGTGCTGGCCAGTGCAGCCATATTGTTATTAGGCTGTATTATTTTGTCTGTCTCTTAAGTGTCTTTGCAGGTTTGCAAATGCAGGACAGCTTAAGAGATATTTTGATTGCTCCGGGGTCCCCGCACATGGGCGGGACTATTCATAGATTATGACTATACACAGAGATCCCCTACTACAGAACTATAATTCCGGGCCCAACCACTATATGGTGGAATAATGCACAGCATAGTGAATCCAGAAAAGATTCACGCTGCAAAATTACAATTTCAGGAAATCAATGTAAAGAAACAGCTGCATAAGCAGGTATGGAAAAGGGCACAGTAGTACATAATCCTAAAATATTTAAGACATTCATTAACAATCTGTTCTGCAGAAGAATGTCCACATTTTGAGTGGGAAAAAGAATGGCTAACAGAATGCATGGTTAGAGGGGCTTTTTGATTTCTGCCACGAGAGAAGACAGACGTTTAATGTAATCATTATTGGAGTTTCAAGTCAGAAAGCCTAAGGTCTAGACAGACAAATCCTTAAAGACAAAAAGGGAGGTGTGCAAGGCAGAGAAATTTAATCAACAGAACAAAGTGCAATAGCAAGTTTGGTGTATGGCAGGTTAGCAACACTAACACTTAATTCTTTATGAAACTGATCCGACGTTCCTCTAACTCGGACATCTTTTGTATAATGGGTTAATTGAAGATTCACTCTTCTAGAGCTACATTTTGGTGTGGAGGCTCATGGCTAGGTGGAGGGGTCAGGATTCAGAAACGGGGAGACCATTTTTGTCCTTTATTGGTTGCCTCAACTTTGAATTTGAGCTCAGAGACAGTTTAGATTCTTAAGTTTCTTTCGTGTTTCCAGGGAGGAGCTCACGCATTATCCATTTCTGGCGGATAGAATTTTCCCAATGTACAGTTGATGGGTATGTGGCATCAACGTAGTTTGCAGCAAACATTTTTTCCTGCACCCGGGAGCAAGCAAAGTAGTCCAATTATCCTCAAGGTGTACTGGGGGAACTACAAGGTGCACTTTTTTCCAGTGCTCCATGCGTAAACCGAGAGTTGCATCCTGGCAGTGTTTTGAAACCCCTATGTCACAGAATATCAAGGGTGACCACCTCTGGGACCTATGCATAGGTAAGGCACAAACCATATACTAAGATGGGTTATGTGCTTGGGATTTGAACTATTGATTAACTTGTGCATTGGAGCGTCGATTTTCTGCAGCAGCTGGGCATTATCTGAGTTTAGGTCACTTCCATAAAGTCAAGTAAGCACAAACATACTGCTCAACTGCAGAATCCACATCTTTTTAAAATGTCCTTAACGATCAAGGGCTTTGATCAGCTGTCTTGAAGGGAGCAGTACTCTACCTTTTCTTATGTAGCAAATGTTTGCCAATCATTTTAGTCCCCTCTTCGTGCTCAAACATTCCAATGTGGGTCCTTCCGTTAGCTCTTCCAGCCAAGATACCAATATACCTCTGCCATCCTAAGTATATTTTATTAAAGTTCTGATCAGACAACGGGTTCTAGCTCAACAGAACTCTTATCTCCTACACCAGAGATTAATCATTTCTTAAATATTGTTTGTAGAATTCTGCTAATGAAAAAAAAACATCTTCGATCAGATCTTTTCTTGCCAGTCCTTTTCCAATTTGCACCTGGCACATCTGTATGCCAGTGTGTCTGCAGGGACACAGTGCCACTGGAAAAGCTCATAAGTGCCAGGTCTATTAGCCGCGCCAGCCTGCATCCATGTGCATCTTCAGAGGACAGTATTTGAAGGTCTCTACTAGCCATAAAAACAGAATCTAAAATGACAACCCCCCCCCCCCAAAAAAAATATTCCATTCCCTCACTGACTAGCATTAAATTGAACTGACATGTTTTGCAAATTTACAACAGACCTCACCCACAAGGTATATTTTGAAAAGGGCAGGGCACAGTGCTTTTTTCTAGCCTCCAAGCTGAATATGCATCCTTATACAAACAATTACTAGTAGTCATTTAATGTACAACTGTTGAATGGTAAAAACAAGAAATGAAACCCCAGGTAAGATTTTGAACACTTGTACAGGCTTGTGTTTAATCATAGCTGGAGGGGTAAAATTGTACAGCAGTTTTCTCAAGTCCTCACTTCTTTAAAAGCCTTCATATCACAGCTCGATTTCTGGAAAGGGACATCAAGTGTGGCCACAATTCTTATTCCAACTTATTTCTATGGGTTGCTCATTTTTTTTTTTTTACTAGACACTGCCCTTCTGTAAAATTGTCACAAATTGGAGACAATTTAACTGTATGAGAGAAATAAATAAATGGAAGGAATCACGCTATTTCACCGTCTCCCAGCTGTTACAGTCTAAGTCATTTCCAACTCTTAGTAAAAAACAGGTGCTTGTCTTTGCAATTTGCGTTTAGATTTTTAGGATTAGTCTTTTTGATAGTGTTTTAAGGCAGGGCTCACAAATTGTTCTCACAGGATACAAGTCAATGCCAAGACCAAAAAGGTTATCAAATGTACTAGACACATTTGTAACAGAATCTCATCCAATAGTGTCAAAGGGTAAACAGTAATAAAGATAATTATTACCTCAACAGTGGAACTGTGCCCTCATGCGTCTGAAGCAGACTGTGAACCTGGGCGGCAAATATCTTCAGAGACAAATTCACAAATGGGATGACATATGTATCGGGGTCGAATTCATGTTCACTGCAAATTAATGAAAAATGACCATCTAAGCAAGCAACAATAATTAATGTAACAAAATTTCCTACAAGCAGTTTTTTACCGTCTATTTTAGATGTAACAGCAGTATTACTTTAAACACATGCACTACTACTATGACGTATGGTGTGTAAAAAAGGGAATGGTTACTTCCTTGAACTCTTCAATTGAAAGTTTCCTCAGCTTTAAGTTCACATTATGCACCTGAGGCCCATCTAGAGTAGAGTTCTCAAAATAACATTCTATTGTTCAGTCTTTCTCCTACAGTCAAACATGATTAGAATGATTCATCCCTAGGTCACTGTGAAGCACAACGCACTGGGATGAACAAGTTAGCTACCTTCAGGGATGCCTTTTCTGGTTGGTACGCTAATGAATTGCAGATTCTTCACCTTTACAATATTTACAGGCTCCAGAATGGATTGAGAAAAATAAAAAAGCAATGCTGTTGCATGCTGATGGGCCGCATTGTGCTGCTCCATGCGGACTCAGTTTTGCGGTGATGAGCGAAGCCGTATATAAGCGCCACCTAGGTGTGCCAGCATCAGTTTCTTTTTATAGGCCTCTCCGCAGATATGGGCCCATTAGAGGATTGAAAGAACAAGAGTGCAGAATCCTGAACCAGGACGCTTTCACAGATAGGAAAAAGACCATTTCACAAAATGGGAAGGTGGAAGGATGGGGAGGAATTGGAGGTTATATTACATTTCCAGCAGAAAGAGGGTTCCCAAATGTAAGTAACTTGTGGCTCTGGTGAATACTTCTAACCTCTGATTCCTGATCTTGTGAACAAATACCAAAGCAGTCTCTCCCAAGGTGGTGGGTCTGAGGGAGACAGACTAATGTGTTGCAAGCTTGAACAGGTAAAAGGCCCATCCCACCAGACTTGACTGTCAAGGCAGTAGTGATGTGTAAACGTGCACTGATGCCCACTTAACTGTCTAACATATCCAGGATAGGCACACCACATGCCAGAGCAGTGGTACCCGCCATGGCACTAGTGAAATGAGCCCCCAGAAAGCGTGAGGATGCTTCTTAGCCAATACATTGCAGATACTAATACAAAGAACAATCCATCGTGAGAGGGTCTGTTTCCGCACCACCTTACCCTTCTTTGCACCAGAGAACCCCACGAAGCTGAAGGTCCACCAAACATTCCATGGCACGATCAAGATAAAAACTCAGTGCTCTTTTGAAGTCCAAGAGATGGGGTTTCTCTTTCGAGCGATGAGGCAGAGCAAAGAATTTCTGAAGAGGGATCGCTTGTTAGGTATGAAAAGTGGTCACCACCTTAGTTACGAATTCTGTTCAAGTCCTCAACAGTTTGTCTGGAAACAAGAGTATATCAGAAGGCAGGACCAAGAGAGAATGAAGCGCACTCACCTGAGATGCCAATGTCATTGCAAACAAAGAAAATGCTACTTACCAGTATGCATCCGTTCTTGGCATGTAGAGCTGCAGATTCGTATACGTTTGCATAGATCGCCATCTGGTGTTGGGCTCGGATGTTTCCACTATGTTTGTGTCTTAGAAAAATTCTTTGTAGTCACAAGGTAGGTGACTCCTCCCTAGGACGACAGTGCGCATTGGCATAGACTACATCGTTAGATTGTTTTTGCAACGAAGGGTTACGATGGAGTAGTAAGAAGTAGAAAAAGATGTCAATGTGTAATGAATCAAAGTAAGATAGTACTGGAATCCGGTATCCGGGGAGACAGGTGGGCGTATAAGAATCTGCAGCTCTACATGCCAAGAACAGATGCATACTGGCAAGTAGCATTTTCCGTTTGAGGCACATGAGCTGCAGATAGTATACTTTTGCACAGACTGTCCAGCAGTCACCTCCTTAGCGGTGGCTACCTGTATCTGCTGCAGTGGTTTGAAAAAGTGTTCTAATACAGCCTGGCCCACACTGGCTTATTGTTTTGCCTTCACATCTACACAATAGTGTTTTGTGAAGGTGTGTGATGTAGCCCAAGTGTCTGCTTTGCAGATGTCATCTAGGGGAATGTTCCCTAAGAATGCCATAGAAGCCCCTAGTTTGCGTGTGGAATGAGCTCTAGGGGAAATGGTTAGTGTGCGTTTGGCTTTGATATAGCATATTTGGATGCATTTAACAATCCACTTTTCAATTCCTGCCTTTGAGATGGGATTGCCTTTATGAGGTGGGGTGAAAGCCACAAAGATTTGTTTGGTCTTTCTAAAGGATTTTGTCCTTTCAATGTAGGAGAGTATTGCTCTTTTAACTTCCAACGTGTGAAGTGCTCGTTCTGCCACTGAGTCTGGTTGAGGAAAAAATACTGGGAGTTCAACAGACTGGTTGAGATGGAAAGCAGATATGACTTTGGGTAAAAATGTAGGGTTAGTCCTAAGAACCACTTTGTTATGATGGATCTGCAAAAATGGTTCTTGTATGGTTAATGTCTGGAGTTCACTAAGTCTCCTAAGAGATGTGATCGCAACCAAAAAGGCTACCTTCCAAGTGAAGAACTGTAGTTCGCATTTGTGGAAAGGTTCAAAAGGGGGACCCATGAGTCTGGTAAAGACCACGTTTAGGTTCCACACTGGAGAGGGCGGGACCCTGGATGGAATTATTCTCTCAAGTCCTTCCATAAAAGCTTTGATAGTGGGAACTCGAAACAAAAACAAAAGTTGTCAGTTTTGGAGATAGGCAGCTATGGCAGCTAGATGTAGCCTGATAGATGTATATGCTAGGTTACATTGTTGTAGATGCAAGAGGTAGCAGATAATGTTCTGGATAGAAGCATGTAGTGGATTAATTTTGTTGTTTGTGCAATAAATGTCAAATAGTTTCCATTTTGCTGTATAGCATGCTCTGGTGGTAGGGCGTCTAGCTTCTTTAATGATGTTCATAAAGTCTGGCAGAAGATTTAGGTAGCCAAACTCTAAGACCTCAGGTGCCAGATTGCAAGGTTGAGTTGATTGGGATCTGGGTGTCTTATATCTCCATGGTTCTGAGTGAGAAGCTTGAGTGAGAGAGGTAGTTTTAGATGAGAACTACTGAGAGTTTCAATAGGGTTGTGAACCATGGTTGTCAGGCCCAAGTTGGAGTAACTAGGATCATTATGAGGGAATGCTGTTTGAGTTTCCGAACCACTAACGGAATGAGTGGGAGAGACGGAAAAGCATAAGCAAATTTGCCTGACCAGTTCATCCGTATCGCATTGCCTTTGGACAATAGGTGTGGATACCTGGACGCGAAGGTTGGGCATTTTGGTGTGTGGCGAACAGATCTATTTCTGTGTGGTCCCACATGTGAAAGAATGGAAGAAGAACTTGAGGATGAAGTTCCCATTCGTGGATCTGCTGTGTTTGACGACTGAGCAGATCTGCGATTTGATTGTGTACCCCTGGGAGGTGTTCTGCAAGGAGATATAGGTTTTGCGGAATAGCCCATCTCCATATGCTCTGAGCTAGGTGTAAAAGCTGCAGGTGTGTGTTCCTCCCTCTTTCTGTAGTACATTGCTGTCATGTCTGTACGGACCAGGACAGCTTTGCCTGGGAGGTGAGGTTGAAAAGATTTTAACGCTAGGAAGATGGCTAACAATTCCAGATAGTTTATGTGGAATTGTTTTTGTTGGGGGGGGGGGTCCATATGCCCTGGATGGTATGGGTTTGAAGATGAGCTCCCAGCCGGTGAGCGATGAGTTTGCTGTTAGCAGGGTCTGTGGAACCGGGTCGAAGAACGGCCACCCTTTGGAGAGGTTTTGTGTGTTACACCACTGCAGAGAGTGATGGGTGCAGTCGTCCACCAACACCAGATCTGTTAGCTGACCTTGAGCCTGGTTACACTGACGCGCCAAACATTCCTGTAATGGACGCATTTGGAGTCTTGCATAATGGACGAGGAGAATGCAGGAGGACATCATCCTGGTTAACTGCATGAACACTCGCGCTGGTAGTGAGTGTTGAGGCTGATATTTTTGGATTAGAGCCTGTATGGTGCTTATCTGGACTGGATTGGGGTATTCTAGAGCTTTTGAAGTGTCTATTGTAACCCCTAGCTATTATTGTATGCTAGACGGTTTGAGATGGGATTTGGCGAGGTTTATTGTGAATCCCAAGCTGTGAAGCAGTTGAATTGTTTTGTGTGTGTGTTGCACACAGCTACTGTGTGATTTGGCTTTTATGAGCCACTCGTCCAGATAAGGGAAGACATGAATGTGCGGTCTTCTTAAGTGGGCTGCAACAACTGCAATGCATTTGGTGAAGACTGGGTGCTGTAGTGAACCCGAACAGGAGGACTTTGAATTGGTAGTGTTGACCATCTACCACAAACCTGATGTAGAGTGACCATGTGGAAGGGGTCTGACTGAATGTAGAGGTTTAATTGCCTGAGGTCCAGTATTGGCCTGAGAGC
The DNA here is from genome assembly GCF_964204655.1 of Triturus cristatus. NCBI lineage: Eukaryota > Metazoa > Chordata > Amphibia > Caudata > Salamandridae > Triturus > Triturus cristatus. The sequence continues at coordinate 568,364,488 of NC_140593.1, forward strand.
CGTCCTTTTTTGCAATTAGGAAGTAGAGGGAGTAAACCCCTGTGCCTTGATGAGGCAAGGGGACTGGTGCTATTGCGTGTTTTTGTAATAGAGAGAGAACCTCCTGTTTGAGAACTGTTAGATGTTCTAAGGACATCGGGTGCTGTCTGGGAGGAATGTGGGGGGGGAGGGAGTGGAAGGAAGTCACTGTTGGGGAGGTGCGGCTGTGGTTGCCGCAAACTCTTCCCTTGTTATTGTTGCCTCTGTATCCTCAGCGAAAGTATCCTTTGGGGGATGTTTGAGTGGGGTAGAAGGCTGTTCTAAACCCGTGGTTTTTGAGCCGGCTCTGTAGAAATAAAGGCGAAAAGAGCCTCTAGGGGAAGGGAACTGTAAGGCTCCCATAGACTTAGCAGTCTATGTCCTTCTTCATCTTTTCTAAAAGGGATTTGTCAACTGTAGGCCCTAAAAGATGTTCCTGATCAAACAGCTGGTTTAAAATAGCAGTTTGAACCTCCTGCTTGAATCTGGAATTCCGGAGCCAGGCATGTCGGTGCAACAAGACACTAGTATTAATTGCGGGAGATGAGGTATCGGCCGCATCCAAAGCACATTTTATTGAGGTGTTAGTAATTAATTTGCCCTCTTGGATAAGGTCATTAGCCTTTTGTTTGTACTGGTCAGGAAGGTGATCCATGAGCTTTTAAAGCTCGTCTTAGTGGGCTTTGTCGTATCTGACCAATAAAGCTTGGGAATTGGCGCTGCGCCAATGGTTTGCAGCCTGTGACGTGATCAGTTTCCCTGATGCGTCAATTCATTTGGATTACTCATCAGGAGGTGGGGTGTCGCCTGTACCCTGTGAGTTTGCCTGCTAGCGTTCACTAGTTACCACAAGGGAATCCAAGGAGATAGGACCTTTAATATAAATTGGGTCATTAGGAGCTGCCTTATAATTTTTTATCCACCCTGGGGATGAGAACCCTGGCTCTGACTGGGTCCTTTAAACCTTCTGGGGCATGTTTTATCAAGCCTTTAAACATTGGCAGGGTGATGTTTTTTTTTTTTTTGCGAGGGTGCAAAGGTTTCTAGAAAAAAATCTTCATCTAAGGGGTCGGAGTGTAAGGGGACTCCATGGTATTGGGCAGCTCTGGTGATTAGTTGTGCGAACCCAGTGTTGTCATCTGGTGGTAAACTTAGATGGATAGACATCCGGGTCATTATGTGGGTCGGGGTCTGTATTGTAGTCCCCCCCCAGGGTCTATGTTATGTGGGATGGTATGTGAATCATTATCTTCACCCTGTGGATCTGTATCCCTACCTACGTCATAGTCAGAATCTGATGTCTGAGGTGAAACTATAGGTTGTGGGGAGTGTGGTGGAGAAATTAATAGGTGTGGATTAACTGGAAGAGGAGAATGAGGTGGGGAAGTGTTAGTGCCCATGTCTTGTTTCCTAGGAGGTATTGGACGGTCCTCTGAGGTGTCCAGTTTCCTCTTTTTTGGAGGCTTGGCTACTAGTTTAACGGTGTTTGGATCAATAAGGAAAATGCTACTTACCAGTATGCATCTGTTCTTCGCATAGAGAGCTGCAGAGATTCACACTGTGCATAGATAGCCATCTGGTGTTGGGCTCGGATGCTTGCACCTTGTTGTTGTCCTGGAAGAAGTCTTTTGTAGTCACAAGATAGGTGACTCCTCCCTTGGAAGATAGTGCGCATTGGCATCGACTCCATCCTCAGATTGTTTTTCACCATGATGGGAAATTATGGAGTTTGTAGAAACAGAAAAGATGTCCAAGTGAATGTATCTAAGTAAGATGGCACTGGAACAGACACAGGTTCCAGGAGGTGGGGGGGCGCGTGAATCTCTGCAGCTCTACATGCCAAGAACAGATGCATACTGATAAGTAGCATTTTCCGTTTGAGGCATATGAGCTGCAGAATTCACACACTGTGCATAGACTGTACAGCAGTGTCTAACCTAGCGGTGGTCACCTGTATCCGTTGCAGTGGTATGAAAAGGTGTCTTAAGAACAGCCTGGCCTACAGAAGCTTGTTGCTTTACCTGCACATCTACACAATAGTGTTTTGTGAAGGAGTGTGTGGTAGACCATGTCGCTGTATTCACAAATGTCTAAGGGAATGTTTGCTAAGAATGCCATGGTAGCCACTAGTTTGCGTGTTGAATGCGCTCTAGGGGGAATTGTTAATGTGCGTTTTGCTTTCTGGTAGCATATCTGAATGCATTTAACTACTACCTGGCAATTCCAGCTTTTCAGATGGGGTTGCCTTTATGAGGTGGAGAGAAAGCTACAAACAGTTGTTTTGTCTTTCTAAAGGCTTTAGTCCTGTCTATGTAATAAAGTAAAGCTCATTTAACGTCGAGCGTGTGAAGAGCTCTTTCCGCTACCGAAACACGGTTTTGGAAAAACACTGGTAACTCTACTGATTAAGATGAAAAGCAGAGATTACTTTGGGAAGGAATTTTGGATTTGTCCTAAGAACCACTTTGTTACAATGTATTTGTAAGAATGGTTATTGTATGGTTAAAGCCCAGATATCACTTACTCTTCTGAGAGGTGATTGCGAGAAGGAAAGCTACTTTCCATGTAAGGAATTGTAATTCGCATTTGTGTAAAGGCTCAAATGGGGGACCCATGAGTCTAGTAAGAACAAGGTTTAGGTTCCACACTGGAGAGTGTGGCAGTCTGGGTGGAATTATCCTTTTAAGGCCTTCCATAAAAGCTTTGATAGCGGGTACTCTAAACAATGACAAATGTTGTCTGTTTTGTAGGTAGGCGGCAAGGGCAGCCAGATGTAATCTTGTAGATGAATATGCCAGATTGCATCTTTGTAGATGTAGCAAATAGCAAATGTTTTGAATTGAAGCATCTGATGGGTCAATTTTGTTATAGCAGTAAATGACAAATCTTTTCCATTTAGCTGCATAGCAAGCTCTAGTAGTAGGGCGTCTGGCGTCTTTAATAATGTTCATACAGTCGGGTGGGAAGTTGAGGTAACCGACCTCTAGGATTTCAAGAGCCAGATCGCTAGATTCAGTTGTGCTGGATCTGGGTGCCTTATCTCTACATGGTTCTGCATTAGCAGTTTTTGGGAGAGCCATAATTTTTGATGTGCAACTACTGAGAGTTCGAGTAGTGTTGTGAACCATGGTTGCCGTGCCCATGTGAGAGCAACCAGGATCATCTTGAGAGACTGTTTGAGCTTGCGTACTACTAGCGGGATGAGCGAGAGTGGTGGAAAAGTGTACGCAAATCTGCCTGACCAGTTCATCCATATCTTGCCCTTGGACAACGGGTGTGGGAACCTGGCGGCGAAGGTTGGGCATTTTGCGTTTGTGTGTGGGACGAACAGACCTATGTCTGGTTGTCCTCACATTTGAAAAAAGGGTTGAAGAACTTTCGGGTGAAGTTCCCATTCGTCTATCTGTTGAGTTTGACGACTTAACAGATCCGCAATCTGATTGTTCACTCCTGGCAGATGTTTCCGCCAGAAGATGTACGTTTTGTGGAATGGCCCATCTCCATATGCTTTGCGCTAGGTGAGACAACTACAAAGAGTGTGTTCCTCCTTATTTCTGTATGTAATACATGGCTGTCGTATTGTCTGTGCGGACTAGGACAGTTTTGTCGAGATGTGTTTGGAATGACTAACGCTCGAAATATTGCCAGTAATTCTAGTTGATTGATGTGGAGCGCTTTTTGTTGGGTGGTCCACCTGCCCTGAATTGTGTGGTTTAGGAGATGGGCTCCCCAGCCGGTGAGTGATGCGTCTGCTGTTAGCACTTTCTGTGGAACTAGCTCTAGGAACGGCCGCCCTCTGGAAAGATTGTGTGTTCCACCACTGCAGAGAGCGGTAGGTGCGGCTGTCCACCAACACCAGATCTGTAAGTTGACCTTGAACCTGGTTCCACTGACGTGCTAAGCATTTTTGTAAAGGGCGCATCTGAAGTCTTGCGTGAGGTACAATGAAATTGCAAGAGGCCATCATCCTTATAAACACTCGTGCTGGAAGAGTGTTGGGCTTGAAACTTGGAGATGAGAGTTTGCATACTGGCTATCCTGGCTGGATTGGAGTATGCTAGGGCTTTGGAAGTGTCTATTGTGGCTCCTAGATACTGATGTAGGTAGGAGGGCTGAAGGTGTGACTTGGTATAGTTTACTGTAAACCCCAAGTTGTGTAGCAGTTGAATGGTTTGATAAGTATGGCAAACACACTGGTTGTGTGACTCTGCTTTTATCAGCCAGTCGTCCAGGTATGGAAATCCATGGATTTGCTGCCTTGGCAAGTGCGCCGCTACTACCGCAAGGCACTTTGTGAATACCCCTGGAGAAGTGTGGCTCAATGATGTGGAGAAGTATGGCTCAATGATTAGAGCGGCAGACCCTGATGCAGAGGTCTAGCCCGGGACCAGGGTTCAATTCCCCGCCTCGGTGGGTCTTGGGCTAAAAAATTCCACGGACCTGATAATTCTTGCCTCGGTGCCTATTCCAATCATGGAGTCCCACTCTGCAACTCTGGGCAATAGCTTGCTTAATCTCCACAATGGCCCCCACAACGCTAAGGATGCCGGGCCTCCACCTTGGGGTTGCCCAGGAGTGGACGCCTCACATGGAAAGCCAGGATGGGCTCCACAGCGGTATTCGTACAAGCGCCTTGAGACCCTTGCGGGTGAGTAGTACGCTATACAAGTATCAAATTTACATTTACATTTACCCTGGGTGCTGTGGTCACCCCGAATGGGAGAACTTTGAATTGATATTGTTGGCCGTCCACTGTGAACCTTAGATATTTCCTCTGAGCAGGGTGTATGGGAATATGGAAGTAGGTGTCCTTGAGATCTAGTGTGGCAAGGAAGTCACCTTGTTGAAGCAGTGGAAGGACTTGTTGAAGAGTGATCATGTGAAAATGATCTTACTGTATATAGAGATTAAGAGGTCTGAGGTCCAGTATTGGCCGTAGAATACCGTCCTTTTTGGGGATTAAGAAAATACAGGGAGTATACTCCTGTCCCTTGATGCTGTATGGGGACTGGTTCTATGGCATGCTTTTGAAGCAGTGAGAGAACTTCCTGTTTGAGTAGTGTCAGTTGTTCCGTGGACATCGGACGCTGCTTAGGTGGTATGTTGGGGTATAGCAGTAAGTTCCAGGCAGTAACCATACTGGGTAATTTGTCATACCCACTTGTCTGTAGTGATGGAATTCCAGACAGGAGTGGGAGGGAGTGGAAGGAAGTCACTGTTTATTAGTGGGAAAGGCACGAGTGTTATTGTTACCTCGGCCTCTACCCTTGTTATTTCCTCCGTACCCCTTTCTAAAATATCCCTTATTGGGGGATGTTTGTGTGGTGTTTTTATAGGAGGAAGCAACAGTGTCTGTACTGATGTTTTTGGATGCTCCTCTATAGAAGGAGCGTCAAAAGAACCTCGTGTGGATGGAGACTGTAATGCTCCCATGGATTTAGCAGTCTGTGTCCTTTTTCATTTTTTCTAAAGCTGCATCTACAGCTGGTCCAAAAAGTTGTTCCTGATTGAACGGCTGATTGAGGATAGTTGCTTGTACCTCCTGTTCAAAACCAGAAATGTGCAGCCAGGCATGTCTTCTTAGTAACACACTAGTGTTGACAGATCTAGATGAGGCATCTGCTGCAACTAGGGCTCATTTAATTGATGTAGTTTTGGCTACGGAATCCTGAGAGTCGTTTGGGAACACAGAACCAGTCTCACCATCCATGTCCTACAGTGCACAAGCGTAGCAGTCTAATAGCTCTCGCTGACTGCCCTCACAGGCAAGGTTAGTTGAGAAGAACATATGCTTTCTGAATGTGTCAACTCATTTGAACTTGGTCAGGAGAGCATGGAGGGAAGGGTACCAGCGTTTACTCTACTGATGGACGCCTGACCAATCAAACGTTCATGTGTTGGGAGCTGTGTGAAGAAATCTGGTCTCCTGGAATAGGTCTACGATGGAGCAGAGACCTGTTGGTTGACTGGGTGCCCAGAGCATGGTTTATCCCAAGTTCCCAGCTGTGTGTCCATGAAGGCTTCACTGAAGTTCAACGGTGGCTCAGTCAGTGCCTGGCTAGGCTGTCAACATGTTAGTTTTTAACTCAATGATGGGGAGGTGAAGGTCAAGGACCTCAGCAGCCGTCTTTATAACTATGGCAAATGAAGTGCTTTCCTCAGTTCGTGGCCTAGGGAGAAACCAGACATGGTGTTCATTCAACTGGCATCCTGTAGCTCAAAATACCAGCCACCATAGGAAGGACAAATCTTTGCCCATCCCTGCTTTCATAAGGCTGGCTCTGGTTAGTCCAAGCCACAAAGCTGGTGCATTTTCTGTGCGCGATTGCGCTGGGTGGGGAGGCTGGGTAGCAGGGGGAATAGTGTGAGTGAGATGGGTACAGCAGAAGCAACGGCATATCAAGATCTGGATGTGGCAACAGTCTGGGTCGAGATTATGCCAGCTCACAGTAAGACACCACAATAGGTTGAGGGTCTACTGGAAGTGGCATGAGTGCCAGTGTCTGTGGTCAAGAAGCCAGGACAGATTTCGGTAATGGTCAGGATACTGGTATGGACCCAAGACAAGCTCATGGAGGTACAGACTGCAACAATTGAGAACCTATAAGCGGAGTGAGTTTGTGATCTCATCCTCAATGCCCGAGATAATAGTGCTCACCTTCAAGCAGTATGCCTCTATAGGTCACACACCCACCCCAAACCTTACTGTACTTCTGAGGACATCCCCTAGTTGCGTAAAAACATCAGTCTACCCCCTTCTTCCAGGAAGCCACCAAGTGCGGAGATTCCGCCATCCATTGGCAAGGCGCATACCTGTTAGCCAGTGCGAGAAGCACCTATGTATTTTATATAGTGAGCTCATGCAATGTGACATGACAATGGTAGGTTGCTCTGAAATGCATGCTAAAATTCAGCATTTTCTGATTGCGCAACACCTTTGGGGATCCTAAGGTAGTCTATGTTAACAGATCTATCCATGTGTGCAGTGGAGTTTACCACTCGTAGCGCAGGACAAAACCCCAAATGATGGAAAGAAGAGCAAACACATGTGCCCCTATGTAGAGAACTGGGAACACATTCACTCACTCTAGATTACCAGGGACGTTGGGGACACCCTTTCTTGACCCTCACTCTTTAGTGCTGCTTGGTCATAGTTCCAATTCTGTTGAGATACACTACAAGAGGGTTAATTGACAACTCTTCCCCACGAGGCATCCTACTAGCAGATATTTCAGCTAGGCTTTGTGTTGGTCAGTTTCTCAAAGACAAAATGGTGTGGTGAGTCATACTCGCTGGGCAGCATATTTCAGTCCTTCACCTGGAAAGTGACTTCCATCTCTCATCAACTTCAAAAACTCCTTGAGACTGGATACCTTTGTTCGGACATGTAATGTTAGAACATGTCTACTCAGCACTCTTGTGCAGACGAGCAAGTTACTTATCTTCGGTAACGATATATCTGTAAGCGACAAATATTCGTTATGGATTCTTCACCTTAGAATTACCCCCAGACGTCAAACTGGATCCGGAGAATTTTATCTTCAGCAGTACCCTTGCGCATGGGTAGGAGGCGTCGGTGGACTCAGTGTTCATCATTGACGTAGTGATCGCCGGAATGACGTTGCGGTATCTACTTAGACACCGCCCCTGAGCGCGGACGTCAGTTGTTTACACGACATTCCATGCCAAAAGCGCAGAGCCATGCAAGACACTGACCACTGGTGCACAATACTAGGTCCCTGAAAGGGAGTCCCTTACCCTAGAAGTCAGTTCGCAGAACGGGGAGGATGGGTGGGGCAGAGAGGAATCCGTAACGAATATACATCTCTTACAGATATATCGTTACCGAAGGTAAGTAACTTGTTTATCTGAAAGAGACTATTAGTTATGGATTCCTCACCTTAGAATAGATACCCCAGCACTACCAACCTCGGAGGTGGGTCTGCGAACTAATTCACACCAGAAAGTCCTGGACAACTGAATGGCCAAAAAAAAAGTCTCTCCGGACTTGGCTGTCCAGGCAGTAATGTTTGGTGAACGTGTGAAATGAGGCCCACCTGACTGCCTGCTAAATGACATGAAGAGGGACGCCATGTCCCAAAGCAGTAGTGGCTGCCGTCGCTCTGGTAGAATGGGTGAGCAGCCCCACTGTAGATTCCTTCTTAGCTAAGGAATAGCAGATTTTGATGCAAAGAACGACCCATTGAGAGATGGTCCTCTTTTGCACAGCCCGGCCTTTTTTGGCGCCCACATAGCCAACAAAGAGCTGGTCATCCACCCGGAATGGTTTTGTGCGATCCAGATAGAATGAAAGCGCACATTATGGATCCAAACAGTGGAGACTCTCCTCCTCTTTCGAAGAATGCGGGGCGGGAAGAAGGTGGGCTAAGTGATGGTCTGTCCTATGTGGAAAGAGGTAACCACTTTGGGAAGGGAAGAATGCCTAGTGCGAAGGACAACCTTGTCCGGATGAACAGCCAGGAAAGGAGGTTTGGAAGAAAGAGCCTGAAGCTCTCACAACCTGCGAGCAGAGGTGATGGCAACCAAAAAGGCAGTTTCGAGTGTCAAAAGTCTGAGGACAGTTATGTAGCGGCTCGAAAGGAGCGCACATAAGATAGGTCAGAACCAGGTTCAAGTCCCACTGGGGCATTACGAAAGGAATAGGAGGAAACAGATAAGTAATGCCCTTAAGGAAGTGATTTACAACAGGGGACTTGAAAAGAGAAGGTTGATCAGGAAGCCTAAGAAAGGCTGAAATGGCCGAGAGGTAGCCCTTTGGGGCGCCCAGGGCAGAGCCCTGCTGCGCCAAAGAAAGGAGGAACAGGAGAACCTCAGAAAGGGGATCCACAGCCTATGCTGCGCACCATGTCACAAATTTGTTCCATCTACAGGCGTATACCGTCTTAGTGGAGGGACACCTTGCTGCCAAGATAACAGACTTCGGGAGGAGGGTCAACCGACGTCAACTGCTGCCACTCAAACTCCACGTAAGGAGGTGGAGGTTGGACAGGTTCGGGTGGAGGACCGTACCCCTGCTGCGTCAGAAGACCATCCCGAAGAGGCAGTCGGATCGGAGGATCGATGAAAATGTGTCGCAGCTCTGGATACCAGGCTCTTCGTGCCCAATCCGGAGCCACAAAAATGACTTGGGCCCAATCGCGCCTGATCTTCTTCCGCACTCTGGGCAGAAGTGGCATAGGCGAAAAGGCGTATAGAAGACCGCAACTCTACTCGCGACAAAAAGTGCCGCCTTGAAAATTCCAATGTGCAGAATTGCTGACATTGGGCGTTCTCTTCGGTGGCGAATAGATCTAACCTAGGCTCTCGGCTCTCCCCACTGTTGAAAGAGTCCTTGCACCACCTCCGAGTGAAGATGCCATTCGTGATCCATCATGCACCTGCGGCTGAGTAAGTCCGCCCCGGCGTTCAGGGAATCTGCCAGGTGTTGAACCACCAGGGATATGCCCTGATGTTCCAGCCATGTCCAGAGGCGGAGGACCTCTTGACATAGGGGCCACCGTCCCACCCTGCCTTGTTTGATGCAGTACCACATGGCGGTGGTTTTGTCCATGAACACCTGCACTACTATTCCCTGGACAGAGGGAAGGAATGCTTTGAGTGCAAGACTAATCACCCAAAGCTCCAGAAGATTGATGTGGAGTCCGGACTCTGCCGGAGACCAGAGGCATCAGATGTCCACCTCCCCCAAGTGGCGGCCCCATCGCAGAAGTGATTCATTGGTCACCACTGTGAACTCTGGTTGGGGAAGGGACAGGGATCTGTCGTTGACCCAATCCTGGTTCATTAGCCACCACTGCAATTGATGTGCAGTGCCCTCCGAGATCAGAATGCAATCAGACAGGTTCCCTTGATGGTGCGCCCACTGAAACTTCAAGTCCCACTGCAGAGCCCGCATATGGTCCACCAGCAGGATGCAGTAGGCCATCAGGCCCAGTAGCCTGATGGTCATCCTGACCAAAACCTGGGTTAGAGGCTGAAAGATCGGAATCATAGTCCGAATATCCCAGACTCGCTGCTCGGGAGAATAGACCTGAAACTGCAATGTGTCCAGAGCCACTCCGATGAAGAGGAGCTTCTGAGAGGGGGTCAGGTGTGACTTCGGCACGTTGATGGAGAACCCCAGCAAATGCAGGAGGTCGGCCGTAGTCTGGCGGTGGGAGACGACAGCCTGGGGCGAGCCCGCCTTCAACAGCCAGTTATCGAGATAGGGGAAGACTGGAACCCCTGATCTGCGACCACCGCCATCACTTTCGTGAACACCCGAGGGGCACTGGTAAGGTCAAAGGGGAGCATGGTAAACTGAAAGTGCTCGTGGCCTACCGTGAACCATAGGTAATGCCGGTGGGCCGGCAGGACGGGAATTTGAAAGTAAGCGTCCTGCAATTTCAACGCTACCATCCAGTCTCCAGGGCAGACAGGGCCCGAGAAAGCGTAAACATTTTGAACTTCACCTTCCGGAGGAAGTGGGTGACGTTCCTGAGATCCAAGATAGGACGCAGGCCTTCTTCCTTCTTGGGCACCATAAAGTAGTGGGATTAGCAACCATGACCTACTTCTGGGACAAGAATTTGCTCAATGGCACCCTTGGCCAAGAGTACGGAAACTTCCTGTTGGACAAGAACCAGATGATCATGCGATGGTACTAAGGTGGCATGGAAGGCGGGGTAGTCTCGAAGGGGTGGGGTAGCCCGTTCAGACTATTTGCAAAACCCACCTGTCCGACGTGATGGTGCGCCAGTGGGGGAGGTGATGGCGAATCCTGCCGCACTCTGGCGATTAATGGCCCTGAAAGGTTGGACTAAGAGTGTTTGGAGGCTGCGGCAGAGGGGGCTGTGGTGGACTGATCGGCCCGCAGGCCCACAGAACCACAGCGGTGGTTCCCACGTCCCTGGCCGCGCAGGGGCTGAACAGCTTGCACTGGCCTGAGGCCCTGGGCAGGACGTGGCGGGGCACCCCTTCCGTAGCCACAAAAGGGGCGAAAAGTAGACTGTGCAGGGTGGGTGGTGGAGAGGCCCAAGGACCTAACTTAGCCCGAGAGTCCTTAAAGCGCTCCAGTGCATTGTCTGCCTTGTGGCCGAATAGGCGATGGCCATCAAAGGGAATGTCCAAAAGAGTTGATTGGACAGCCCCTGAAAAACCAGTCTACCTCAGCAAGGCGTAGCATCGAAAGGCTAACGACGTGGAAATCGTCCTGCCTAGTGAGTCGGCGGTATCCAGCCTACAGCGAATGGTAAACGTGGCTGTGTCTCTACCTTCGGCAACTGCACAGGAGAGTACGGCCTGGGCCTCCTCCAGGCACTGAGGCAGCACTTGCGCCACCGTATCCCACACGAAGTAAAGTTTTTTATTGTCACTAAACACTAAACACTTCACTTCACGCACCCTCACTTATGTATGTGTGAGCACTGTACAGAATGTATACTCTTGAATTGCAAAAATGACAGAAACGGAAGCTACTCCATTTTATGTCAAATAAAATGTGATGCCTTCCTCTAAATTTCAGTGTCCTTGCATATAATTCTGAATTGGATCCGCCTTTGGTTCAATATATCAATGAACTCAATTGAATTATTCTCAAACTTAACAATTGTAGCCTCGCTACCTGAGGATCCTTGACCTCACCAGACCACTGTTTTGTTAAACTACTGGTAGAATGGGCAAGTAGCCCCACAGGAGGCTCATTAGCCAACGGGTAACAGGCCTTGATGCACAGAACAACCCACCGAGAAATGGTTCGTTTGTGAACGGCCCGACCTTTTTTGGCACCTACGTAGCCAACAAAAAGCTGGTCATCCACCAGGAACTGTTGTGTGCATTTTAGATAGAACGATAGCACACATTTTGGGTCCAGATGGTGGAGCCGCTCTTCCTCTTTTGAAGGATGTGGAGGCGGAAAGAAGGTAGGGAAAGTGATGGTCTGCCCGATGTTGAAGGGCATGACAACCTCCAGCAAGAAAGAAGGACGAGTCCTTAAAACCCCATTGTCCGGATGAACAGAAAGAAAAGGAGGTTTAGAAGCGCCTGGAGCTCACTCACTCTTATGGCAGAGGTGATAGCTACCAGGAATGCCATCTTGAGAGTGAGAAGACGTAAGGGAGAGTTATGAAGGGGCTCAAAGGGAACGCACATCAAATATGTCAAGACAAGATTTAAGTCCTATTGAGGCATTATGAACAGGCACGGGAGGAAACATGTGTGTAATGCATTTGAGGAAGTGATTAACAACTGGGGACTTAAAAAGACGGCTGATCTGGAAGCCGTAGAAAAGCTGAGATGGCCGAAAGATAACCCTTGATAGTGCCCAGAGCAGAGCCCTGCTGGGCCAAAGAAAGAAGGAACAGAAGGACCTCTGAAATAGGGGCAGAAAGGGGATCAACAGCCTTTGCGGAGCACCATGCCACAAATTTTTTCCACCTGCAGATGTATACCGTTTTTGTGGAGGGACGCCTGGCTGCCAGAATGACATCACAGACTTCGGGAGGAAGGTCGAAAGCTGTCAACTGTCGCCGCTCAATCTCCACGCATGGAGGTGGAGGCTAGACAGGCTTGGGTGGAGGACAGTCCCCTGCTGCTGCGACGGAAGATCCTCCCGAAGAGGCAGTCAGATCAGGAGATTGATCGCCATGCTGAGTAGCTCGGGATACCAGTATCTTCGTGCCCAATCAGGAGCCACAAGGATGACTTGGGCCCGGTCGCGCCGAATCATCTTCAGCACTCTGGGCAGAAGTGGCATAGGCGGAAAAACATACAACAGACCGCAGCTCCACTCGCGACGAAAAGCGTCGCGGAGAGAGTACCGCCTTGGAAATTCCAATGCACAGAACTGATGACATTGCACGTTATCTTCAGTGGCAAATAGATCTAACCAAGGATCTCCCCACTGCAGAAAGAGACCTTGCGCCACGTCCGAGTTCAGGCGCCACATCCAAGTTCAGACGCCATTCGTGATCCATCACTCGCCGGCAGCTGAGTTCATCGGCCCAGGCGTTTAGAGAACCTGCCAGGTGTTGAACCACCAAAGTGATCCCTTGATGTTCCAGCCATGTCCAGAGGCGAAGAGCCTCCTGACAGTGGGTCCACGACCCTGCCCTGATTGTTGCAGTTCCACATGGCGGTGGTGTAGTCCGTGAACACCTGCACTACACTTCCCCAGACAGAGGGAAGGAATGCTTTCAGTGCAAGCCGGATCGCCCGAAGCTCCAAAAGGTTGATATGGAGCCGAAACTCCACCGGAGACTAGAGGCCTCTGATCTCAGCCTCTCCCAAGTGGCCGCCCCATCCCAGGACGGACGCATCCGTTACCAATGTATGCTCTGGTTGGGGAAAGGAGAGGAATCTACCTTTGACCCAATTGCAAATCGTGAGCTACCACTGCAATTGTCGTGCAGTGCCCTCTGAGATCTGCACGTGATCGGACAGGTTGCCCTGATGCTGTGCCCACTGGAACTTCAGTTCCCACTCCAGAGCCCGCATATGCCACCTGGTATTGTTGCAGGGATTCTGCTCATGCACAGAACTATGCGCAGGAAACCAGGACCTCAGTGATTTGTGGTGTACCAAAAACTCACCTCAGTACCCAGAACCCCTATCCGACCAGCATCAGTGTCTCATTCGCTCTTCATTTCATATAGAAGCTACCAATGATTAGACAACCCAGAACATGCGACTTAGTGTACTCTCAGGAATGGTGGGAATCAGAAATACCCGTTCGTTATTCTCATATCAGTCCACAACAAGAGTATTCAGAGACACAGTAAAAATTTAAACTACGTGTCCGAAGATGCAGTACGTTGGCTAACATAAGCAGACAAATGAATAAAATTAAAACCATCAGCATTGTTACAATACCATAGAAAATGAAGGGAGAAATCATATTACAAATGATAGTGGAATACAACCACCCTCCCTTCGTTAGTAAGCTAGTATTATTAGACTAATAGAAGGTCTGTAGGTTTGAATGGGGAACCCCATACCGTAAAGATCAGCTTAGGTGAATCACATCACAGGATCAGCTTTGCTCTGTGCCTGGAAAAGTTCTTCTCCAGAATGTGTGTCTAGTGCATGCAAACGGCAATATTAAAAGCTCTCGACTTTCAGATATTAGCAGCTGTGTGAGTGTTATGGCTAGAGCGTGGGCCGATCAACCTGAACTTAAAAACATTCATTGTTTGGTGGCTCAGACTGTTTCTGCACACAATGTTCAGACCAAGGTCGCAGCGCACGTCTAGGGATGTGAACAGACAGTTCTCATGTGAAGAAAAGGCAAGCAAGCAGTTTTCAAATAGTAACATCTATCTGCAGTGTTGTGTGCAAAAGCAGCAAAAGTGGCAAGATGGTGTTTCTAACATCCAAGACGCTTATGCTAACATAGCAATGTGTATCATCTAAAACTCCGTCTCCACTACAGAATGTTGCACTAGCAGGATGCAGGAGGCCATTACGCCCAGGAGCCGGAGGGTCATCCTGACAGAAATCCGGGATAGAGGCTGAAAGGTCGGAATCATAGCCTGAATATCCCGGACCTGCTGCTCGAGAGGATAACCCCTAAACTGCGTCGAATCCATAACCGCTCCGATGAAGAGGAGCTTCTGAGAGGGGCTCAGGTGAGACTTTGGCACGTTGATGGAAAACCCCAGCAAATGCAGGAGGTCGGCCGTAGTCTGGAGGTGGGAGATGACTGCCTGGGGCGAGCCCGCCTTCAACAACCAGTCGAGATAGGGGAAGACTGGAACCCCTGATTGTGCAGATGAGCTGCGACCATCGCCATCACTTTCGTGAACACCCGAGGAGCACTGGTAAGGCCGAAAGGGAGCACGGCAAACTGAAAATGCTCTTGGCCTACCGTGAACTGCAGGTAACGCCGGTGGGCCGGCAGGATGGGGATATGAAAATATGCGTCCCTCAAGTCCAACCCTACCATCCAGTCTCCAGGGTCGAGGGCAGCCAAGACCTGAGCCAGAGTCAACATCCTGAACTTCTCCTTCCGGAGGAAGCGGTTGATGTTTGAGGTCCAAGACGGGGCGCAGGCCCCCTTTCTCCTTCTTGGGGACCAGAAAGTAGTGAGAATAACAACCACGTCCTACTTTGGGCCCAGTAACGCACTTGATGAGCGCTTGGCCAAGAGGGCCGTGACTTCCTGCTGGAGAAGTCCAAAATGGTCCCCCGACATGCAGTGGAACAGAGGTGGCATGGCTGGAGGGGCAGACTCGAAGAGGAGGGAGTAGCCCCTTCGGATGATTTTCAACACCCACCTGTCCGAGGTAACGGAACGCCAGTGGGGGAGGTGATGGTGAATCCTGCCGCCCACCACCATGGGGTGTGCCCCAAAGCTCGGACTAGGAAGGTTGAGGCAGATGCTGCAGGAGCGGAGGTGGACTGACCCACACGCTGGCCCCCTGTCCCGCCGTGGCGTGAACCATGTCCGCACCAAGGTTGGTTTCGTGCCTAGGCTTCTGGCTGATCGAACGTGTCGGGCGCCCCTTCCGTGGCCACGAAAGGAACGAGAAGCAGATGTGGCTGGGCGCGTGGTGATGACCCCCCCAAGGACTTGGCCGTAGCCCAGGAGACCTTAAAACGCTCCAGCGCACTATCTGCCTTATCGCCAAACAGGCGAGTACCATCAAAGGGCATGTCCATAAGACAACTCTGAACATCCCCTGAAAACCCAGTGGACCGCAACCAGGCCACTGTCATGGAAATTGCCCTACCTAGTGAGTCCGCGGTGTCCAGTCCGCACCGGATGGCGAACTTTGCTGCATCCTTCCCCTCAGCAACAGCTTGGAAAAGCACTGTCCGAACCTCCACCGAACACTGAGGCACCACCTACGCAACCGTGTCCCACACACTGTAGGAGTAGCGGCCCAAGAGGCATGCAGTATTCACTGGCCACCGCCGTAAGCTAGCAGATGAAAACATTTTCTTGCCAAACTGTTCCAGCTTCTTGGATTCCTTATCCGGCGGGGCGGTTGGGAATGCGCTTTGGGAAGTGGAGGCATGATCAGGCTTCCCGGAGTTGGGTGGGTTGTCAAAAAAGCAAGGTCACCCGGGGCCGGGCGATGACGCCTGGCTACGTTTTTATCCATGGGAACCCCCGTTGCTGGTCTAGACCAGGTGCCCCTCAATACGCCACTTAACGCCTCATTGAATGGTAGCAGGCGCTCCATAGAGCTTGCCGCCCCCTGAAGTACTTAAGTGAGATTAGTTATGAGGGTCACCGTAGGCAGGTCAAGGGCCTCAGCTGCTCTACGGAGCACCATAGTGTATGTGGCGCCCTCCTCCATAGCCACAGCAGGAGGAGAAAGAAAACCAGGTTCAGAGGAGAGTTCAAGGCCACCTGCATCCTCCAACTCTTCTGTCCATTCCTGTTCCGACCCGCACTGCCATGCGAGGGGGTCCTCTATCCCCTCCCAGTCGTCCCCGTCCTCCACTGCCTGGAACAGGCTGGGGTGGCAGGGGAGGGGCAGGGGAATAAAAAGGGTCAAACAGCGCCGGGAGAGGTGCCTGCAACAGTGCCGGGAACGGCGCTGGTCCGGCTCCGTGTCCCAATTAGGGTCCTAACTAGGGATAAAATTGTGCAGGAAACCGGGCAAGGGAGGTGGTGGAACGAACGGAACCCACTGCAGCACAGGAGCCGCTGGCGGAGGACCTTGCGGTCCATGGCAGCAAGGAAAGCTTGCAACTGGGCAGGAGTCGCAGACGGACCCGGATAAGGTGAGTAGGCCGCGGGACTCACAGGCTCCAAAGGAGCCGTGGGGGAGGTACCCCCAGTCCCCTCGTCCGCATCCAGAGACCGACTGGGGGGACGTCGGAGAGCGAAAACACTTAGACTTCTTATGACGCCTCTTACCCGATTCAAAGTGTGAAGACTTCGACCCAGAGGAGCGATGATGGCTCTGCGGTTGATCCCTCGATCGACCCCTGGACCTCGAACGACGCGGAGACAACTGCCGGGCCTCCAGCAGCTTACGGGACCGCTCCTGTAATCCCTTCAGAGCCATGGTTAGACAGTCGCAATGTGACCGGGAGTCATGGTCGCACTCCAAACAGTAGAGACAGACTCCATGGGGGTAGACCACCGACATCGTACGGTGACAGGCCCCGCAGATTTAAACCCAGGCATCCCTACGTGGCACCAGGAGTCAAAGACTCAAAAATGAAAGACAAAAGGTCTCAAAAGTTAGTCAAAAAGTGACTAGGGTACATGCTCTAACCGGATCTGCACTTGAAGGTGTGGAAAAAGAAATAACTGATGTCAGCGAGCATGGGTGGTGCCTAAGTAGTCTCTGTGACAGCATCTCGGTGCCTGCAACGGACGCGAAGCGGCACGGCGCCACCTTCCAATGCGCAGGGGTACTGCTGATGAACTTCCTGGATCCAGTCTGATACCTGGGGATATTCTAAGGTAAGGAATCTGTCGCTAACGTGTCTTTCAGATAATGGAGATAAAGCTGATAAAGAGTTTAACCGGCTGGGGAAGCAGATTCGTCATTTCTGCAATCCTAAGTGCAGCTACAGCTGTGAAGTAGTGAAAACAGAAATCAATCTTTTGTTGGGAGTTCATTCCTTTAGAGCGGTTTACAGCTGAACATGTCGCTAATGTTTTCCATTTTTCTGTGGCTACGCATTTAGAATCAACATGCACAATTTGGAAAGCCTAAAAACGGGACGTCCCTACGTAAAGAATATGAAGTGAACTCATGTGAACCCATCCACAGTTTAAGAGTAAAATATTGTTAAGACTGCCCATTTAAGGGCCCATATTAGACTGCAGCAGATCCAGTTCACATGCAAACAAACCTACCAGAACAATTCCCAAGAACAGCTAAAGTAAGCCCCAAACTAATGACAGTTTTAAAAAGGTGTACTGTTAAATGAACAGCAATTTAATTTTATAGTCAACATTTAGTGTATCACTCACCTAACTGCTTTATTTGTGCAATGCTGTCTACAAAAAGGCTCATGATATTCCAATTCTTCAAAAACAATAGGACTACAGCTCGCCGATGAACCTTCTTGAGATTGTGCAGATCCTGATGGACTCTGCCTTGTC
Source organism: Triturus cristatus (assembly GCF_964204655.1). Taxonomy (NCBI): domain Eukaryota; kingdom Metazoa; phylum Chordata; class Amphibia; order Caudata; family Salamandridae; genus Triturus; species Triturus cristatus. The sequence continues at coordinate 568,382,576 of NC_140593.1, forward strand.
TGGCTACTGGGCAACAGACAGACCAATCGGCCATTTCCTTGATCACGGATTGCAACAGTGTCTGGTAACTTGTAGATATCCGAGATAATCAACTTGTGGCCAAATCTGAAACAATAATTGTCAATTAGAAAACAATATTAACTATAAAAAAACCTACCCAAGCAGTTATGAGGGAAATAAGCTACTTACTACATGAAATGGGAACAAAATCATTTTTCAGCTAAATAACAAAAAAGTGTGGCTGTTCATTTTAATTATTCAATCCCAGTTAAGGTTGTGAAGTGCAATGATAATCTCAGAATTTACTAACAAGGACTTAATACTAAGGTAAAACTTTAATTCCACACTAAATATCTCACTAAACAGAATAGACACAAAAACAAGCACACCAGCTCTGCTCCTGAAAGGGGCTCTTAATCTTAACTTGGTTAATGTATTAAAGTATCAACCTTATGACAAAGATTTAACTTTTTATTCTAGTCATGCTTGACTAGACCTATATATTGCAAATCAAGGTCCAACTCAAAATATAGTGAATGTTTTGATGCAACCTATGATACCATTTGACCCATGCCTACTAAACTTCATGCAACAAACACAACCACAATCTCAGTGGCAGATGCATGAAACCACCTTTAGAGACCAGATAGTGAGGGCATCCATAGAGGAAACAGTACAAAATCACCTTTGAGAAAAGTACAAAAAACAAGTGCCCTACGAAACTATGTGGGAAGCCACAAAAGCAGGGACTAAAGGCCAAGATCCAGACCAGCCATCATTGTTTACCTGTCAAAGCAAAAAGCCTCAGGCTCAATTAGCAAAGTTAGAAGCAAAACAAGCTCATCTGTTAAATGATCACATACAAAGCTTTGAGAAAGGCGTACTAGAGCAAGTCCTACTCAGGGAAACAACACAGAAAATACTGTTTGGTTTTCAAAAATATTACATGCAGCGCAACAAGGATGACTGCATATTAGTTCAAACCCAAAATGGCTGACAAACTATATTAAAAGTATTTAGAAGTAACAGGGAAACATTTATGAGAAAACAGAAGACATACAGATATTTCCGGAATACTGTACACACTATATCAGAGAGCGTTGAAGATTGTACAGCAAATTACTTTTAGGACTTTCACTTCTCTCCCTTAGATCCAGAATTGGCTCAGCAACTGGAAGATCACATTTCAGAAGAGTAGTTGTAGTAGCCCTTAGCAATAGGCCGAATACTACTACTTCAGGCCAAGATGCCTTTGTAAACATTTTTAATGAAGCCTTTTAAAACATTTATCAGGTCCAGTAACCAAAGGTTTCATGCACTTCCTTCACATAAGAAAGGTTTTTGACAACGATCCACGTCATACAGACTTAAATACTAAAACCGGTTAAGAAGCAGACTTCCTGCCAATTCTACCATGCTACAGTAGTTAAAAATTTTGATTTCAAGATATTGATAAGACTTATTAGTGTGATGTCTGAAACTCACTCTGCTCTATACCACTATCAATCTACCAGTATGGATTTGTGAAAAACACAGAGGTGTGATAACATTAAACTGGTAAAGGATGTGATCAATACTGCATAACAGAAGGATGCCTAAACATAATACTCAAACGGGTGCAGAGATCACATTCAAAAGGATCAAAAGGAGCTTTTTAGAGATCGAACTGAAGGGAATAGGGATCGATTCAAAAGATGAGAAAAAGTATGCTGGCAAATCAGTGACAAACAGCAAAACTGATTCAAAGGTAATTATACAACAGATTTTAACAGTGATGAGAGGTGCTAGCCAGGGAGGTCCATTATCGCTACTAATATTTTCCCGTTCTATGCAGTTCCTTACTAGAAACATTTCTAACAATCTTTTCATTGAAGACTTAAAAACGACTAGTCTGTATACAAAACAGAGATGGATGGAATGCTTCAATAAATATCAGCCACAGGTAATCATTCGGGCCCCATCCCAAGCCAGTGTTATTTAGCACACCATGCCACCTCAGTTTGGACCCAGCTATATGAAAATCTTTCTTGACGCTGCTCCAATAGGAACAGTCCAGCCTGAACTGCCTACTTGTGTGGCATGGTGAGCAAAAACAAACGATGGATGAAACCCAGATCTGTGACTTGGGATGAATATTTGATTTGTTCAGCATTCTGTCCATCATCTGTTCTTTTTGCATTTGTCGCCCTAAGGGGGAAGGGTATGTCCGGACGTGGGTTGAGTGCTCACTGGATTCAAGCTAGCCTGGCTGATGAAGGGTGATACTCAAACTCGTCTCCAGATGCCTGTTTCCGGTCTGGGGAGGACCTGGCAGTTCGGGCTGGACAGGGTCAAGACTGATTTACATATGGCAGGGTGCAAACTGGTGTGGCATGGTGAGCAACAATGAATTAAACCCAGATCTCTGACCGGGAATGAAAGGTTTGATTTGTTCAGCATTCTGTCCATCATCTGTTCTTTTTGCTTTTGTCGCCCTAAGTGGGAAAGGTATGCCCAGATGTGGGTCTCGTGCTCACTGTCCCACTGGATTCAAGATAGCCTGGCTTATGAGTGATTATACCCCTAAACTGGTACCAGGATGCTTGTTTCGGGTCCAGGTGTCATACGAATTGTACCTCTCCAGTAAAACTGACTCTGTTGGAAAACAAACCTCAGGATTGTGCCAGAATGATTCTGTGCACCCCCTCAGGATATATTGACCTATATTCCTGCAAGCTCACAGCGCAACATCTGCACCCATGGTGATGGTATTCTAAGCTCAAAGTACAAGTTTAAAAGGTGTGTCAAAGAAGGAGGCACTTCTGTTGCAATCAAGACAAGAAATGCCATCACTCACTTTTCGAACTATTAAGATTTAAGGATTGGTCCTGGGAAGTGACTTAAGCCGAAGTAAGCAAACCTTCTGAAATGAGACTGAGCTCACCAGAGAATCACTTGTTTTCACAATCTAGTTTCAAACGTGTTACAGTGGAGCCCCAACGCTGGGTACAGGGCAATTAATCTGATTATTAAGGTCAATCAACATGCTGTCTGCAGTCCAGGTAAGGGTTATGAGTGGAAAAAATACAGAGTGAACAAAAGCATTTGAGGTTGGGTGGGAGATAACTGCAACAGTTTGCACAACAGTCAAGCAGACAGGACATTCAGTTTAATTCAAGAGCAGGACATGTTTTCTACAACATTACATTGCTTTTTCATTCAAAAACAGGCCCAATTACTTAGGTATTCAGTCTGCATTCTTTAGTGCCGTTGAAGTAAAAACTCCACAACAAACTTCTAACCATGTACTTTCTGAAGAATACAGGTTTGCAACTGTTATTGCTTGCCACACCCTGAACAAAATATATGCATATAATGTTCTTAAGGTCAAGAGTTCAAGTGTTTACACTTAAACAGCACATGTTTAAGACTACAGTTATAAATATAAGTAAAAGCAACTTACTTTCTCTCGTATATTTCTGTAAACTTGAAAAGCGGCAGGCAGCAGGCGGGGGCATCTTGGAGAATTGATACAGTTTCTGAACTGGAAATACAAGCGACAGTCTTTTAGATGATAGATTCATTTGAGTTCATTTGAACGTGTGATAACACAATCCAAATGAAGAGGTATGCTCAATTAACTGCGAACATGGAATTAAGGGAGAATCGAAGGTAGCCACAGATATTCTCACCCATGAATTAAAAAATATTTGTTAATAAGGCAATTTTAAAATGAAAACATGAACGTAAACAGACACTCACAAGTGAACAGAAAAGATGTACGAATCCTTGGTAAAGGGGAGGTGATCAAAGAACCATGAGTGAAGGAAGATAAACTAATTACACATTTTTTAAAAATAAATTATGTACAGGTGAGCAGTTAAAACACAGCCCCCGCACAGAAAATCAGTAATCCTCATTACTTTAAATACTTTATACTGATATTATAAAATCACTATGCCTTTGAGCATCACATTGTGAAACTTAGGGATTGGGATAAATCTGCATGTGATTTTAAATAAGATGTTTTTTTCATTTTAATGTCTTCAGCCTAGGCATAGAATTCCTTTCTTTACCACAAGTTCACATAATTGTTTACATTTGAAGTCTTCAATGCATTGCAAAATATCCTACAAGGAGTGTATATTCCAAACAGTAACCATGACCACAGCCAAAATAACTCAAAACACTAAAAGCATTAGTATAAACACAGACCAAAGATTGTGTAATTATGTAGAGTACACAAGAGTCAAGTATTGCAAGTAGGAGCCAGAAGTGGGTCGAGAAGAGCAACAAGTCAAAAAGCAATACATTAAAAAAAATCTAGAAAATAACTCCTTTGTAAAGTGGGATGGAAATACCCCAGCAAAACTCAGATAATATTGGTATTAGATAGTTTTTGAAGTGAGGTAATTTACCACGAGTTACAAGCTACTCTGCTAACACCTGTAATCAATTGCACAAATACCAGAAACTGTTTAAAAAAAAATAACGGATGGTTACATATTTGGAATGCAGAATAATATTCACAAATAAAACGGTCTATTACTGTAAAGGAATGTGTGGTGATCTCCACAGAGTAAGATTCACAGGAAGCGTAGTGGAGAAGAGTACGTTTATTTTCACAACAGAGCTGCCGGGGAACAACAGCCAGCTTTCCCAAGCAGAATGGTAATCGTAACAGAATTCTATCTTCTACATTCCAACAGCGATCTTGGCTCAAGGATGAACGTGAGCAAAGAACAAGATTGCTGTTCGGATGCTACATTTACCTTTTCTAAAACAAGCTATAAAACAATAAACATGATAAAACAGCATAAAACGACAAATAAAAATCAGAAAACAAAATACACAGTAAAAAGTAAGAAACAACAAAATTAAGGGAAATAATACCACATAAGATTACTATAGAACCCTTTGAATCATTGCCTGAATCGGACAGGAAACCTTACACACCGCCACTCCTACGCACTACCCTTTCAGCCTTTCGTACTTTCACATATCTTTCCATTCTTTTCCGTGGGAATACTAATGCAAGGAACACTCCAAAATTGGAATGACAAGCATCGATGAATACCTCGAAGTTCGAACCATGAACAGCTTTGACCAACCTTCCCATCTTCAACCAACTGGCCCCATTTACCCTCACAGAGTTGCCACTTACTTTATCCACAAGTGATCCATTGAACTTACTATCACTTTTGTGCACATAGCCTCCTCTCTTGACCACAGCATCACCTATGCCAAATTTGCATGATTTAACTTTATTCCGACTATCAAAATGTTTTTTTGTTTCAATTTGGCCTCGTCAACATTGCTTCTTGCTTCAGCATCACACACCCTGGTGTCAACTCCGAATTTGACCCATTTGCTCATCCATTCCGGGCAAATCTTGATGGCTGGCTTCCTTCGTCTCAAGAACTCATAAGGAGAAAAAAGTTACTAGACTGCAGGGTAGTGCGGTAGAACCACAACATAGAATTCGCAGCATTGCCCACCATGCACCTGTTGACGACCCATTTAACACAATGGACCAGTACAAGGTTCATGCATTCCACTTGACCATTCGTTTGAGGATGGTACAAAGACGTTTTAAAATGTTTAATATCAGATTTAAGAAAACCTTCAACCAAGTCATTAGCAAGTTGACCACCATTGTCAGATCAAATAATGAGGGAAGCCTTCCCTCAGAAAAATATCGCAGAGAAAATCAACTACAGCATTGGCATGGGGTTCAGAAACAAATTTTACTTCTGGCCACTTTTGAGTATAGATCAACTGCTACTAAATCAAAGCCTAATTGACTCGGCAATCTGTTGAAAGGCCCTACGGGATCCACCCCAAACTTTTCCCAAGCTCTTTCAGGAAATTCAATGGGTTGTAGAGGTGGCTTCCTCACCAATTATTTACAAATGACAACTTCTTTATTCATAAAAGACCACCACGAGGTTTGTCAGAAATGTCATCAGCTTCTTTCCAAAATGGCTGACATGCTGTAAAGTGTTCTTTCTCTAGACCACCCCTTTGAAACATAACTCATGACTCTTTTCATAACTTCATCCATAGCCATCTCATCTCTCCATTCACGTTCAGTCACAACATAAAATCCTTCCAAATCCAGAGAAGCAATTAAAGAATTTTCATCAATGTCTAACACCCCATCTACATTATCCTCTGAAATCACAAATCTTGACAAACAATCAGCACTAATGTTTCTGCCCCGTTTGATATGGACAATGTCAAAATTAAACTAAGAATTTGGAAGAAAGCCTGGAAATCCTCAGTGTGTTCTTTAATCTTTTCACCAGACAAAATTGCTACAAGTGGGTTATGATCGGTTCTCACTGTGAACTGTGTACACCATTCATACAGTTTGAATTTCTGGATAGCCCACAAACATGCCAACAACTCCTTTTCAATTGTGGCATACTGCATCACTACCTCTCCCAATACTCTAGATGCATAACTGACTGTTTTCAACTACCCCATTCAGCTGAGTACTGCACCTAAATCATTACCACATGCATCAACCGTGACACTGCATGGTAAACTAGGATCAAAGGGTTTCAAAACCCTTGAACTGGCCAACTGTTTAACCCATTCAAAAGCATTGCGGCATTCCTCTTCCCAAACAAAAGTGGCATTTTTCTTTAGCAATTTAGTTAAAGGTGCAACATGCAAAGCATGCTCGGGAACAAAACAAGAGTAAAATTTGCACATTCCCATGAACGGTTTAAGAGCAACTTAATCCTTGGGAGCTTGTATATCAATTATGGCATTGACCAGACCAGGTCTGGGTTCGATGCCATGACCAGAGGTAACATGTCCTAAATACTCAATTCCATTTTTTCAAAATTCACACTTGTTAATCTTCAGTACAATTCCCTTATTTTGAAGAATCAACATGCTGCAAAACAGAGGGATGCTCTTGTTTGGTTTTGCCATAAACTCGATCATCTTGAAAGACAATTACACCCTCAACATTTCTGAATAATTGGTACATTATTCTTTGGAATACAGAAGCCGCCGGATTAAGACCGAACGGCATTCTGCAATATTGAAAAGTACCCATTGGTGATACAAAGGCTATATAACGTCTTGAGTCAGAATCCAATACAACTTGGTGGTAAACTGAAGCAAGATCTAACTTGTTGAACCACTTTGTGCCAGACAGCAGCCAACAAATCAGAAATCTTTGGAAGAGGGTGAGAATTTACCCAAATTGCTCTACTGAGGTTGCATAAAGCAACACAGACCCAGATTTCACTATTCTAATTGCGAGCTACCACTAGGGGAGATAACCACAAGGAAGACTCAATCAGTTCGATTATGCCTGATTCACACAGTCTTGTTAATTCATTATCCAATTCATCTCTGACTGAAAAGGGAACACTACGTAACTTGTTTCACATTAATTGACCCCTCCTTTACTTTGATCCTATGTTGAAAACCCTGGATTAAACCAATCTCTTCAGAAAACACTCCTGGAAATTTAGTGCATAGATTTTCAAACTATCATCAGTGATATCCCCAACATCAACTACAGACACTTGTTCATTGGTACCAGGTTTCAGAATCATCTTAAACAGCACTTGGTGAAACCACTCCAGTATACACTAACCTTTAACAGCGACATACAACTTCCCAAAAATCTAGCTACCTTGAAGATTAGTATATCTTAATAAAAAGAAATCTCAATGCGACATCCATCGAAACACACAGGAGCACGGTCAGGTGGTTCAAGTGCCTTTCCCGGCCACAACACATAGTATAATTCTTCTGTCAACATAGTACTATGTGCTTCTGATTCGACCAGTAGTTTAAGAGATTTATCGCCAATTGATTAGCGTAAGGATTCACACATGTGGATGGATCTCCTGTTGCGACACGGTCATTGTCAACCACTAACACCATGTCCTGTAGGTCTTCTTTTAGTTTCTCTGAACCATTTTCAGTATTTTTATCTCCTAAATTGGCTACCACAAAATTATTTCTACTATAATGTCTTCCCTGACTCTGGCAAACTTTAGCAAAATGTCCTAATTTATTGCAAACTCTGCACATAACATTTTTCATGGGCAGATTTTACCACTTCTGAAGTGTAACATATTACCACATCTAAAACAAATATTGGATTGTTTGAAAAGCTTGTCATATCTTGTGTTTTCTTTAAACTGAATTGCTAGAAATTTGGGACTTTTGTTTAACAACATTAACAGTTTGTTTTCTTTTCTTCCAACTCCTTCACAGATATCTGCGACGTTTCTATGCTTTTAGCAATGAGTAGCGTTTCCTTGAGTGACGGATTAGACAGTGACAGAAGTTTTTGCTGAATGGACTTGTTGGAGCAATGACAAATGAATTGGTCTCTGATTGATCTGTAAGTTTTCAAAATTACAATCAGCAACTAATCTCCTTAGGGCGGATACATAAATGTCTACGCCTTCTCCAGACATTTGTTTTCTCATGAATAATTTGTGTCTAAATACAACAATACCAGATTGCACATCCAAATGTTTTTCTAATTTTGGAACACATTCAGGGCAATCGTCCAGCTGTTCCCCTTGTAACTTTTTAATAACAGGCAAATGTTTGAAAATGGCATGACCCTCAAATCCTAATAAGTGTAATAACAAATATTTTTCGTTCTGGACAAAATCTTGAGGCTCCGATGGCCCCTAAATACATTTCAAATGCGAACCAGTTTTTCCAACAAACTGGTGGATTGCCTGGAGATTCCAAAAACGAAGGAGGATTTACAGATTGCATTTTGTATAATGATACACTCTAACAATTATGTTTTTTTTTAATAATAGCTAAAATGTTCCAAAGTGTTAAAAACAACCAGTTAAATAATACTTTTACTATAGAATACCTGTTGTAAAGTTTTCAATTATTCATTTACTGTGAAAAACAATGTGTCTTCAAAAATAACCCAACAGTGTTACGCATTGGTATTAAAAAGACATAGTACGAGAAATTACCATGGAACAGAATGCACTGAAAAAACTGGCCTGCAACATATTACTGAGTTTAAGATAAAGCCATTGTCAGGCAAAAATAGTTAAAAATAGCTAGATATACTATGATAATTTATGTGTGCAAGCTGTGCGCATCAGCGAAACCGTACTATGAGCACTTAAAACAGCAGCAGCCATGCGCATCAGCGAAATCAGGGTGAGTGAATAACCTGATGCACTTCATTAGGGTAGGAATTCCCTCAGCAGTGGGCATCAGCAAAACAGTAGAAACTGATCAGTGAAGAATCCGATCTGCGTTATTAGGATTGGAGTTCCTTCAGCTGTGCGCATCAGCGAAAGAGACACTGACGCAAAGCCGCAGGTCTAAATGTTTGACGTGGTTATCATGGAAATCCACGTAAATAAACACGGTGTACATGAGACAGCGTGGGACGTCACAGTGGGAAGAGCAACGAAATGGCCGAATGTCGTGGACCGTAGGAGACCAGTCAGTGAAATGCAAGGTGTGAAAAGCGTATAAAGCAAATGCTATGAGTGCGCCTTTGGCTGGGGAAACTTCTACGGACCCGAACGGACTCGAAAATTAAAAAAACGAGCAGGAAACAGTACTTGCGGTTGGGATACCAGCGTAAACAGGAATACGACAGTGGGTCCAGGAATCGTGCAGCAGCTCTGCCAATCGTCACCAAAGAGAGTGGTGATCTCCACAGAGAAAAATTCACAGGAAGCATAGTGGAGAAGAGTAGGTTTATTTTCTCAACAGTGCTGCCGCGGAACAACAGCCAGGACACTCGATCAACAGCCAACTGTCTCAAGCAGAACGGTAATCGTAACAGAATACTATCTTCTACATTCCAACCGCAATCTTGGCTCAAGGATGAGCGTGAGCAAAGATCAAGATTGCTGTTGGGATGCTACAGAATGGTACTCCTAAATGTTAAATTGTGACATTAATGTTGCAATGTTCGAGGAAGGAGTAACAGAGCAGCTCGACTGGGCTGGGACTGATGGCTAACAAAATATCGAAGTGCACCTAGTATTGTCAGATTAGAATTGTATCTATGGTGTGGAGAGCGGTACAACACTTGATTGGAATGTACTTTCAGCGAATATGCGCAGCGGCTTCCTCTAAGCCCTGATGAAAACCATTTTTTGAACCGCTGAAGGAAAAACCTCTATGGCTGTATAAATCCACCCTCTAGGTCTATGAAAACAAGACGCCATCTTCATTACCAAGTTGATATAGCCTTGGTGGTGCTGGACTTGTTAAAGGGAATACTAGACCTGCAGCACTGCTGTTTCAGCTGGCCCGTTCATACTCAGCAAGTTCTCTTCTGAACCACACGTTGGTGTATTTGGGGTTTATTCTGGGTATTTCTGGATCAGACAGGAATCTGAATGTCTACAACAGATGGTATGTTAAGGAAGAGGACTCTATGCTTTAAGGGTCAACTGATGTGGAGAGGTAAATTAAGGTGACAATAGATAGGTTTTTGTCTTGAGTCAATGTGCTTACAAGTCTGCTGAAATGCCAATGTGAATAATACGGGGTGACAAGTGCAATATCTGATTCAGGTGGTTCGCTTGTAGGCTAAATTTGAAAAGTTAAAGATTGTTGTTTACTAAGCAAAAGGAAAGTGTTTGCCACACAAACAGAAAACCTCCTAAAATATCTGGGATGAAGGGATGTTAGGATTGCAAAGGTCAGCCCCTGCAATTAAGCCTAAATGAACCAAGGCAGACTGCTTTCACACACAGGATGAGGTCGGACCCTGTTAGCTAATCACTAGAAACAGCATGCTGGGGAAAGAAATGAGCTCAGTGGCGTCTGGGTTGTAGGGTGGTTGAATGCAGCAGCAGCGAGCACGTGACCGAGAGTCGCATTGAGTCTGTGCAGATCCCAGGCTCCGTGCTCTGGGCTCCAAGCTTGGCGCTGGTGACCTGGAGGTGGCCATCTTGAGGTGCGGTGAAACAGAGGAGCGGGGGTGCTTAAAGTAATAGTCAAGGGGATCCTTACGGTTAACTTTGAGGTGAGTGACATATATGCACCAAACAGCAGTACAAACTGTAACCTGTAGCGGCGGTGGGGTTAGAGCCGCAGTTCCTTTCTCGGCTGCGTGGAGACGGCCGGCGCAGTTTGCGCATCAGGAAGAACCACCCCCACTCCTGACTTCATTATTCTGATAATTTTTTTTTTTGGGGTGGTTCGAGCCTGTAGACACTTGTTGATGCCTCAGCCCTCCGAGTGAGTTGCCACTTATACTGAGTGTCATATGTGACTAGTCCACCTCTCAAATTAATTTCATATTTCACTATACTAATTCACAACTAATCCTTTATGGGTTCTGGAGTATCATCCTAGTCGCCGAAAAAGCAATTTGACGCCTTGTCAGCGGTAGTAAGCGCTATATATATGCAATTACAATATGTGCTGGGGAGGCCTAGGCCGCAACCGATTCCCTTGGCCAGCATTAGGTTGGTGCGGCTTGTACCTCTTTTGGAGGGGGTTGCTCCCAGGTCATATCTATTTTTATCTTTATCTCTGCCTACCTTTGGGATTCCACTGCTCTCTGTGCACACTATGCCATACTTTAGTATAGTATATACAGAGCTAGCTTCCTACATTGGTGGACGAGCGGTGGGGTCTAGAACATTGCATTTGTTGCACTGACTTGGTCAACACCTGATCACACGACCGAGCTCATTAATGGTCAATAGAAAATCAGATTTTTTGAAATTGACAAACTTTTTCCAAACTACTAAAAGGCTTGTTAGGGCCTTAGTTAAGTCCTTTTAGAATTTTAGAAAAATAAAATCTCACCGTAATTAAGTGTAAGAGGGTAGGAAACTCTTTGTAGAGTCTCTTAACAAGACTCTACACCAGTGACAGAGAACCTGTTTAAGGAACTCTACCTCACCCCTCATCTCCACATATAATTTTGGGAATTAAGGAAACTATGTAAACTTAAAAACATTACCATGGAGTGAAGTCCCACAAAAACAAAAGCTCCAGGAGCTGTTGGCAGGGTATGCTAAGGACCACCCCTCAGATGGGGAAGAGGAAGGAGGGGATGAGGATAACTTCCAACCCCCCCTTACTTGTAGGGAGAACAGGGCCCCTGTGCCCCAGACTCCAGGAATACAGGTGGGTCAGGTGCTTCGGAGTCCATTGTGGACAGCCTCAATAAGGACAATATCCTCTTAGTGAGGTTGACCAAGAGATTAGACCCAGAGATCAGACTCCTGGCTCTAGAGAAAGAAAGAGCAGAGATGGGCTTATCTCCCATTAATGGTGGTAGCAACATACTAAAAAGGGACAGAGAGCAATCTTATGATACCAAAATCAGCCAAAGGGATTGTCCCCAAATTTGAGGAACGTGATGACAAAACCATATGGTTCACAGCTTTTGAGAGCGCTTGGGAAATGAGAAAAGTGAAGAAGTCACACTAGGGGGCACTCCTTTGGGAACTGTTCACTGGTAACTGCAGGGACAGACTGCTGACCCTTACAGGGGCAGATGCTGGGTCTTATAACCTCCTGAACACTCAAGAGCGTTAGGCTCACAACTCAGGAATATAGAATTAGATTCAGGGGCTCATAAAACCCAGAGCCAGTCTTGGGTTGATTTAGTTGACTACTCAGTTAAGACCCTAGATGGATGGTTAATTGGAAATCATGTGCATGATTTCACTGGACTTTACAATCCTTTTGTGCAAGAACATTTTGAGTAATTGCGCTAATGAAAAGTTACATCAACATATGGTAGTCCTAGGTCTAATTTCTCTCAAAGAACTGGGAAAGAGGGCAGACCACTGGGTCAAGACTAGGTTAACACAAACAGCCACTAAGGGGTGACCAAAAGAAAGGGGTGACCAAACCTCCCCAGGGGAAAGGGGGTGAGAATACCAAAGACAAAAAGCCAGAGTCTCCTAAAGGGCCCCAAAACTCTTCCCAGTCCAATGGTAGGCATGAAGTGAAGAACGTAAATCCCCTGAAGGCCTGGTGCATCAACTGTAAGAAGTTGGGACACTAAACTGGAGATGCTACTTGTCCTAACGAGAAACTGTAAGAAAGTGGCTCTGTATATACTGCACCAAAGTAAGGTTCAGTGTGCACAGAGACCACAGTCCCCAGAGGTTTGGGAGAGGCTAAACTTAGATATAACCTTACTCTCTAAAGTGGTAGCTTGGTTGAGCAGTAAGGCAGTATCAGAGGACAGTGTAAAGCATTTGTTGTACAGCAAATGGTCTCACACACTCAATAACTGAACTCTACGCCAATGGTGTGTATAAAAATATATAGTTTTATTTTAGATCCACAAGTAGGTATCAAAATATACTTTCTCGGAATGAGATGCTTTAGTTAAATACTTTCAGTTGGCAATAGACTTTTGAATGCAATCGTTACAGTTGTTGCAATAGGCAACACAATTCAAAAACAATTATAACATTGAGCTCAATGGGAATTTCTAAGTAGATGCAATTAATTACTTTCTGGATTACTTTTCTAACCACAGGACTGGATCCTAGATTCAGTCCTGGGACATTTCATGGAAACAGGTGAGTAAATGCATTTTGGTAAAAGGTATGATTTTTAAGGAATATTATTGGATTTCAAAAGTTGACACAAACTTTTTTCACATAGAATCACCAATGTTACCCTATGCGAGGAAATTCACTTAGCAGGTAAGTAAGGTTATCGTTACTTTGTTACTCTGTGCTTGATCCTAGATTCAGCACTGGTGCATCGCCTGTAAACAGTAGAAGGAAATCGTTTTTGTTACACAGGCGATTTTTAAGGAATATTTGTTTGTTTCAAAAATCGACAGAAGAATTTCTGGTAAAAACCAGGCAATGTTATCCTATGGAGGAAAGAAATATGCTACTTACCAGTATGCATCTGTTCTTGGCATGTAGAGCTGCAGATCTACACACTTTGCATAGATCGCCATCTGGTGTTGGGCCCAGATGTTTGCAGTTTGTTTTTCCTCTTGGAAAGTCTTTGGAAGTCACGATGTCGGTGACTTCTCCCTTGGTTCGTATTGCGCATGGGCTTCGGCTCCATCCTCAGATTATTTTTCGCCAACAGGGAAAGATGGAGCGTAGTAGTAACAGTGAAGAAAACCCATGTGTGTTGTATCTAAATAAGATAGACTGGAACAGATACATGTAGCCGGGGAGGCGGGTGGGCGTGTGTAGATCTGCCAGCTCTACATGCCAAGAACAGATGCATACTGGTAAGTAGCATATTCCGTTCGAGGCATACGAGCTGCAGATTACACACTTTGCATAGACTAAATAGCAGTCCCCAACCTTAGCGGCGACCACCGGTATCTGTTGCAGTGATTCGAAATAGTGTTTTTAGTACAGCCCGGCCCACACTAGCTTGTTGCTTGGTTTGCACATCTACACAGTAATGTTTAGTGAAAGTGTGTGGTGTCGACCATGTTGCTGCTTTGCAGATATCATCTAATGGGATGTTCCCTAGAAAATCCATAGAAGCCCCTATCTTTCTTGTAGAGTGGGCTTTAGGGGGAACAGATAGCGTGTGTTTTGCTTTGTGGTAGCAAAACTGTATGCATTTCACAATCCATCTAGCTATCCCTGATTTAGAGAGAAAGATACAAACAGTTGCTTTGTCTCCCTGAAAGGTTGTGTTCTCTGGATATAGTAAAACAAGGCCTTTTTCACATCCAGTGTGTGTAGAGCCCTTTCTGCAACAGTTTGAGGTTGCAAGAAAAAAAATGGTAATTCTACCGATTGGTTTAGATGAAAGGGTGAGATGACTTTGGGTAGGAATTTTGGGTTGGTACGTAGGAGAACCTTGTTCGGGTGTATTTGGAGAAAAGGTTCTTGTATAGTAAGTACTTGTATTTCACTGACCCTTCTAAGGGAGGTGATGGCTACAAGGAAAGCTGTTTTCCATGTGAGGAATTGCAGTTCGCATTTATGCAAGGGTTCAAAAGGTGGTCCCATTAGCCTTGTGAGCACTATATTTAAGTTCCACACAGGTGAGGGTGGCACTCTGGGGGGAATTATTCATTGTAGGCCTTCCATAAAGGCTTTAATGGCAGGCACTCTGAAAAGTGATAGGTGCGGTCTGTTTTGTAAGTAAGCAGCAATTGCTGAGAGGTGTAGCCGAATAGATGTATATGCTAGGTTACATCTTTGTAGGTGTAGTAAGTAGCATATGATGTGCTGTATGGATGCGTCTAGAGGGTGGATTGTGTTATGACAGTAAACAACAAATCTTTTCCACTTGGCAGCGTAGCAGGCTCTAGTGGTAGGACGTCTAGCTTCTCTGATAACGTTCATACAGTCGGGGGGAAGGTTAAGGTATCCGAACTCTAGGATTTCAGGAGCCAGATCGCAAGGTTGAGCTGATCTCTCCATGGTTCTGGGTTAGGAGGCATGGTGAGAGGTGTAATTTGTGGTGTGGCACTACTGAGAGTTCCAGCAACGTGGTGTACCATGGTTGTCTGGCCCATGTTGGAGCTACTAGAATGAGTGTGAGGGAGTGCTGTTGTAGCTTTCGCACCACTAATGGAATTAGTGGGAGAGGTGGAAAGGCGTATGCAAATTAGCCTGACCAGTTCATCCATATCGCATTGCCTTTGGACAATGGGTGTGGGTATCTGGCGGCGAAGCTTGGGCATTTTTTGTTTTGGTGGGTGGCGAATAGGTCTATTTGTGGATGCCCCCATATTTGAAAGAACGGGTGAAGAACTTGCGGGTGAAGTTCCCACTCGTGGATCTGCTGCGTCTGTCTGCTGAGCAGATCTGCCATGGTGTTCTGGACTCCTGGGACATGTTGGGCTAGGAGAAAGATTTTGTGTGGAATTGCCCATCTCCATATGCTCGGTGCTAGTTGAGAGAGCTGTGGAGAGTGTGTGCCGCCTTGTTTTTGTATGTAGTACATGGCGGTCATGTTGTCCGGGCGGATAAGGACTGCCTTGCCTAAAATCTGTGTGTGAAAGGATTTTAGGGCTAGAAAGATTGCCAGTAGCTCCAGATGATTGATGTGGAGTAACTTTTGTTGCGGCGTCCATGTGCCTTGCACTGTGAGGTGTAGTAGATGAGCTCCCCAGCCGGAGAGCGATGAGTCTGTTGTCAGGATTATTTGTGGAACTGGGTCCAGGAACGGTCGACCTCTGGAAAGATTTGTGGTGTTCCACCACTGCAGAGAGCGATGGGTGCGACCGTCTACCAACACCAGATCTGTCAGTTGCCCCTGGGCCTGGTTCCATTGGCGCGCTAAGCACTCTTGGAGTGGACGCATCTGGAGTCTTGCATGAGGTACTATAAAAATGCAAGAGGCCATCATCCCTATCAGTTGCATAAACACTCTTGCTGGGAGGGAGTGTTGAAGTATGAATTTTTGGCGCAAAGCTTGAATGCTTGCGATCCTTGCCGGATTGGGGTAGGCAATGGCTTTTGAGGTGTCTATGCTGGCACCGAGATATTGCTTTATGTGGGATGGTGTTAGCTGGGACTTTTGGTGGTTCACCATGAAGCCTAGTTGGTGCAGTAGCTTGATTGTAGTGGCGGTGTGGTGTACACATTGGTTGTAGGACGCGGCTTTTATCAGGCAGTCGTCCAGATACGGGAAGACGTGTATGTGTTGTCTTCTGAGGTGTGCTGCCACTACCGCTAGGCACTTGGTAAATACCCGTGGTGCTGTTGTGACCCCGAATGGGAGCACCTTGAACTGGTAGTGTTGCCCGTCCACTACGAATCTGAGATACTTTCTGTGGGCATGGTGTACCGGAACGTGAAAGTACGCGTCTTTCAAGTCCAGTGTGGTGAGAAAGTCGTCCTGGGAGAGGAGCGGAAGTACCTGCTGAAGTGTTACCATGTGAAAATGGTCCGAATGTATGTATGTGTTTAGAGGTCAGAGATCTAAGATAGGTCGTAGAGTCTCGTCTCTTTTCGGTATTAGAAAATATAGGGAGTAGACCCCTACATTTTGTTGATTGTGGGGGACCTGTTTATTGCGTGTTTTTGTAGGAGGGAAATCACCTCCTGCTTTAGTAACGTGGAATGTTCTTGTGACATTGGGCGTTGCCTGGGTGGAATGTTGGG
This sequence comes from Triturus cristatus, assembly GCF_964204655.1. NCBI lineage: Eukaryota > Metazoa > Chordata > Amphibia > Caudata > Salamandridae > Triturus > Triturus cristatus. The sequence continues at coordinate 568,399,618 of NC_140593.1, forward strand.
GGGGGGGGTAGATGTGAGTTCTAAACAGTACCCTGAACAAATAATTTGGATCACCCACTTGTCTGATGTGATGAACTCCCAGACGTGGAGGAAATTTTGTAGTCTGCCCCCGACCGGAGTGGGATGGTCTGGGGGGAGCAGGGGAAATTCATTGGGTAGGCGGTGTGGCAGAGCGGGCAGTACTTGTTTAGCCTCTGCCTTTATTGTTATTTCCTCTATATCCGCCTCTTTGATAACCTTTTGTGAAGGTGGACTGAGGAGGGGATTTGTAGGATGTGGACGCGCTGAGGAGTAGCCTCTGCCCGTGCCACGAAAGGAAGAGCAGCGAAAGGAGCGTCTAGGAGGGTGTGACTGTAGGGCTCCCATAGATTTCGCCGTATCTGTATCTTTTTTCATTTTCTCGAGGGCCTCATCTATCTTTGGGCCGAATAAATGTTCCAGATCGAACGGGTGGTTTAATATATAGGCTTGTACCTCAGTTTTAAAGCCTGAGACTCTCAGCCAAGCGTGTCGACGGAGTAGGACACTGGTGTTAATGGCCCTGGAAGCTGTGTCTGCTGCGTCTAAGGCACAGCGTATAGAGGTATTGGTTATGGTCTTACCCTCTTGGATTAGTTCATTGGCCCTATTTTTGTATTTTTCTGGGAGATTGTGCATGATGGTTTCTAGCTCATCATAATGCGCCCTGTCGTATCTGGCCAATAGCGCTTGAGTGTTGGCGATACGCCATATGTTAGCTGCCTGTGACGCAGTGCGTTTTCCTGATGCGTCCAGGAGCTTTGATTCCTTGTCAGGTGGTGGTGCTTCTCCTGATGCCTGGGAATTTGATCTCTTTCTTGCAGTGGATACCACTAGGGAATCCAGTGGCGCTGGCCCTTTGATGTAGGCAGGATCTGTAGGGGCAGGTTTATACTTTTTTTCTATACGTGGGTTTAGGACCCTAGCCCTGATTGGGTCTTTAACCTCTGGCGCATTTTTTATTACCCCTTTGAGCATAGGTAGTATAGCAGTAGACCTATGTGCTGTATCAAAGGTGTCTAGGCGGAAATCTTCCTCTACTGGGTCAGTGTGTAGCTCTACCCCGTGAAAATGTGCCGCCCTCTGAAGTAGGTGGTGAAAACCTAGTGAGTCTTCTGGTGGTGATGGCCTGGATGGATATAGGTCATCTTGTGGGACATCCGGAATGTCTGGATTATTATAATCATCCCAGGGGTCTGGGGATCCTGTAGGGGTGGGGTCTTGTGGCACATCTGCTGGGTCGTAGTATGGGTCCCCCTGATCATCATGGTCTGGAGACTGGGTCGGAGAGCGATGAGGCAGTGGTGGAGAAGGTGGAGGGGGCGGAGGTGGAGAGTGTGGAGGAGGTGGAGGAGGCGGGGAAGGCACTCTGAAAGGGGAGGTAGCACAGTCCTTCCTCTTTGGAGGTGGAGGTGGAGCTGGTCTGTCCAAATGTCTCTTTTTAGAAGACCGTGCCAAATGTCCAGTTTTTGGATCCTTGGTAAGTGTCTTTTGTAAAGGATCCGGTGTAAAAAGTTCTTGCGACACTGGTTGTTCGGTCGGCGCCGACGTTTTCGGGGCCGACAGCTTCATTGGCTTGTCTATGCTGTGCTTTTTAGGAACCTCCGATTTTTTGTTCGGTGCCGATATAGGCCTTGGTGCGGGAGTGTGAGTGCCGAGGGCCTTAGGATGTTTGGTCGGCACCGAAAGGCTGGGTTTCGACACCGAGGGATTTGGTGTGGAGCTCGGAGTCGAGGTAGAGGCCGATCTTTTCTTCGGTGCCGAAGGGTGTTTTTCGGCACCGCTGGCAGGCTGGCGCGAGCCCAAGCCGCCGGAAGGCTTACTTGGCTTCGTCACCGGGCCCGAAGGTGGGGTTTTCGAAGCAGTGTCTTTGGTCTTGCCTAGGCCCGAGGGCGAAGGCGTGACCGAAGCCTTTTTGGGTGTTAGCGGGGTGGGAGGTGGTATTTTACTCACGACCCTCTGCGCCGGGGTGATGTCCTCCACATCCGAGTCGTCGGCTTCGGAAGCACTGACGAGGTCCTCTTCGGTGTGCTGGTGTCCCAGAGCTTCGACGTCGTCCCCGAAGAGGTCGACTGGAACGGAGGTCGAGGAGTGCGCCATTTTTCTTCTGGCCCTTCGATCTCGCGGGACAGTCTTGAGCCTCGTGTTCAGGGGAGAGGCAGAGGTTGCACACCTTATGAAGATCGGTGTGGGGGAATTTGGACCCACATCGAGGGCACTTCTTGAATGGAGTTCTTTCCATCAGCCGGGACCGGAACCTGGAGAGGCCCGAAGGCCGCCGATGACTGGAATCGAAGGTGTGTCGAAGAAGAAGGTGATTGAGGAGATCAGTATCTAAACAATACCGCGGAGAGCAAGGATTTGCTTCGATCGTCGAACTGGAATGTTCGGAGCCGGAGCGCGAAGTATTACATCCGAGCCCGATGGCGGAAAAAAACAATCTGAGGATGAAGCCGAAGCCCATGCGCAATACGAACCAAGGGAGGAGTCACCGACCTCGTGACTTCCAAAGACTTTCAAAGAGGAAAAACAAACTGCAAACATCCGGGCCCAACACCAGATGGTGATCTAGCCAAAGTGTGTAATCTGCAGCTCATATGCCTCGAACATCAAGTTATCGGTAAGTACAGTTGTAATTACTTTTCAGGGTCAGTGCTGGGCACCAAGATCCAGCACTGGGATCTCTCCTGATAACAGGCGAGTAAATTTGTTTTCGTTGATCGGCTGATTTTTGGTGAATATTTTAAAGTTTCAAAACTCGACACAAGAATTTCCAAGTGAAACCAGTCAATGCTACACTATGGAGAGAATGTAGGTTATCGGCTTTCAGGCAAGAACTCGACTGGCAGAGTTATGGTTCTGGGCATAAACTCCGGGGTCTCCCATGGTCGGGTAGGTACAGTTGTTACACCCTCAGTCACACAGGGGCAGCCGGATGCAGAGAGAGTTAGGCCCAATGTTAGCCTATGGCGGGCAGGGGGCCTTTGGTTGGTGGCTGCTAGCAGGCAGGTCACGCGGCTGTGGGAGCTGGGCTCCTGGTCACTTACTCATGGCAAGTGGGGGAAGTAAGATAGGATAGATGTTGCACTCCCAGGGGCACTCGGGCGGCTGGGTGCAGGGTGCTTTTGAGCCGTCGGGCGCTCAATGGATTTCAATGGAGAAGCTACAAGACGAACGAAGGCTGCAAGCTCGGGGACGAAGATTCTTCCGCTGCGACCACCACTTCGAGAGGTAATTTGGGAAGCTGTAGGTTAGGTAGGTACCCAGGAACTGGGCACAGGGGGCCGCAGGGTGCAGAGGTGTCTTTTCACGTCAGGAAATCTTACCCTCAGCTGGTCGCGGGTGGGGAGGGGGGGGGGTCTCTGGTGTTGAGGCTGCAGGCGTCATCAGGAGCATCGAGGAGGGTCCTTTGGTGCTGGATTCTTGGTCACAGTTGCCGGGAGGACGTCCTCGTGGTCTTTGTTCGCACAGGCCAGGCTCGGCAGGTGCAGAGTGTTGGAGTAGCAGTTCCTGGCTGGTGCCAGGGGTTGTTTCTTGTTGAGCAGAACCACTGCTCATGGGAGTCCCAGTCTTGGTAGATGAGCAATGCAGTCAGGTCCACCAGGGTTTTCGAGGTTGCTGACCACTGGAGACGCCAGATTTTAGCAGGAGCAGGTTCGAGGGTCGACAAGCCTGTAGGGCTGGGGCCAAGTCAGTTGGTGTCATCCTCTTGTTAGCAGCTGCAAGGCAGGTCTTCTTTCTTCTTGTTCTTTCTTGTTTCAGATTCGAGATCTGAGGAAGGAAGGTTCAGGGAGCCCCTAAATACTAAATTTAGGGGTGTTACACGTAGGTAGAGGTCAGAGACCAATGGGTCACTTCCCTGGGGTGGGTACACCCCCTAGCCTGCCACTCTTCAGTGGGAGGGGGACAGGAGCCTAGTCCTGATTGGGTAGGGCTCCCCATCCTCAAGATGGCGAGAGCCCGGAGTTGTGCTTCACCTCGCCTCCCCCACCAGAGGGGTGGGGTTGGAAGAGGCTGGCACACCCCCCTTTCCTCACTTAGGTTTTCCCGCCGATCTTCCCGCCAGAGTGGGGGTCAGAACCAGTAGGGGCGAGTTGCTGAGTACAGCAAGTGGCCTGGAGAAGCTCACAAAGGCGGCATGCCTTTGAAGCTTCCCCTGCCCATCCTGGGGGATCAGACCTAGCGCCTCGCCCAGGATGTGCATTGTTGCAGACCCACGAGAGCAGATGGCTCTCTACCCAGGGGCCCAGCAACATTTCTGCTGGGTGGCAGCCTAGGCAGCCTCTCAGTCAGAACGCTGGTTGTTGGTTAGTTTCAGGGGGCATTTTCAGGGGGCATCTCAGATGCCCTCTGTCGTGCATCTTACATTAAATCACACACTGGCATCAGTGTGGGTTTAATGTGCTGAGCAGTTTGATATCAAACTTCTCAGTCTTCAGTGCAGCCATCATGGTGCTGTGGAGCACGTAAGGTCGACCCTCCCAGCACCATATACTCTTAATAGCAACACTGCACTTACAGGGCTCAGGAATGGACCTGGGCACTGTAAGGGCACAGGGCTCATGCACCTGTACCCTCACCACTGGAATAGTGCACCCTGCTAGAGGGGTGACAGGTATGCCAGGGCAGTTTGTTTGTGGGCATGGCACACAGGGATGTGTGCCATGTCGACTGTTTTGTTCTGTACCAAGACACTCAGCCTGCAAAGGCAGTGTGTGTGTGTGTCAGGGCACCGGGCCTCTAAGGGTGGCACAATAAGTGCTGCAGCCCTTAGGGGCCTTCTCTGGTCACAGTGCCCTGGGTACCTATGGTACCATTTACCAGGGGCTGACAGGTGGCCAGGGAAGCGAATTGGGTTTAGGCTGTTATGTAGTTTTAGGGAAGGAACACAAGCCCTGGGCACCTGATTGGCAGGAGCCCAGGGCACACCAAGTCAAAGAGCATCAGAATTCTGGCAACAAAAAATAATAAGAAAAGGGGGGGGGGGGTAGTTTACTGCAGCAGAAACCCACTTTCTCACAGAAATCCCCTAGTTCTCCTCCAGTTAGTACTGGTGTAGCCAATCTCCAGATGGGGTCAACAGTGTGCCCAGAGCAAATCCGGGTTCACACTGAAGCAGTTCTACTCACTGAGGGCGAAGCTGAGTTTGCCACTTTAGCTGTGTGGCCTCCCAACTTAAAGAGGTATTTCCAATACCCCTGGATACATATGGCTAGAATAGAAGCCCTGAGGGATACAGGTACCAGTGTCACTATGGTGAGAGGCACTGATTTCCCCAGAGCAATACCGGATTTTAAAATCATATCCAGTCACCAATGCTGACAGTGTTACTACTAACCATGCCATGGTAACATCAGACTGGGCGGGGGGCTGGGGCTACTGGCCTGAAACAGGTAGTGGTCTCTCCAAAACTTCCAGCTGCTTGCCTGCTTGGAAATGACCTGGAGACCTCAGCATGGGCTGAGGTAGAATTGAAAACCCATGCAGCTATGCCAGACATCCCTGAGATTGTGTGCATCAACACTAGAGCACAGAGACGAAAGCTGGGTGAAAAAGTGTTGGAGCCTGAAAGAGTGTCCCAAGAGAAAATGTAAGAAGACTGGCAAACCAACTTCTGAACTGCCAAAGACTCAGCACTCCGGACTTGGAAGCCCAAGAGGGAACTGAGCCCATGGAACTTGAACCTTACCAGGTTGAGCTCTTCGGCCCAGGAGGACCCACTAGGGAAGAGCTGTGCATTGTACAGCAGACCAGTCCAACTCTTGAAAGCCTGAGGCAGCAAGTTGCTGCACAGGAAAAGGGGATGTCAGTGGTACCCACAGAGCCTATTGGGAGGAGGGACTCCTGTATACTTAGGCAGAGACTCCAACCCTGGTGACACTAGGAGAGTTCCTCAAAAGTACAGAGTTTTAACTCACTTTGGCTCATGACATCCCCCGAGCTGGCCATCTAGGCCAAATCAAGACTTGGGAAAGGCTAGTCAGCCATTGTTACTAGCCTCAGATGTCCCAGAAAGTAAAGTAGTTTGTCAGCTTCTGTGTCACCTGTCAACCCAGTGGCAAAACAGGTGAACACCCAAAGGCGTTCTTAATTCCACTACTAGTGGTTGGGGTTCACTTTGAAAGTGTAGGTGTGGACATAGTGGCTCCGCTTGAACCTCCCACAGCATCAGGAAACAAATTCATACTGGTGGTAGTGTATCATGCCACCAGGTATCCTGAAGCAATTCCCCTTAGGACTACTACAGCTCCTGCAGTAGCCAAGGCCCTCATTGGTGTCTTCACCAGCGTAGGGTTTCCTAAGAAGGTGGTTTCAGACAGAGGGTCAAATTTCATGTCTGCATACCTCAAACACGTCAAAAGAGTGTGGAGTGCAGTATAAGTTCATTACACGCTATCACCCACAAATCAATGGTCTTGATGAAAGGTTCAACAAGACATGGAAGGGCATGATCATGGGGCTGTCTGAAAAATTTAAAAGGAGATGGGATGTCCTCTTGTCATACTTGCGTTTCACTTACAGAGAGGTGCCTCAGAAGGGAGTAGGGTTTTCTCCCTTTGAACATCTATTTGGCCATCCTGTTAGGAGACCACTCGGTCTTGTTAAAGAGGGTTGGGAGAAACCTTTCCAAGAAACCAAACAGGATGTTGTGGAGTATGTACCAGGCCTAAGGTCCAGAATGGCAGAGTAGATGGAAAAAGCTTCCAAAAATCTTGAGGATAGCCAGGAGCTCCATAAGCACTGGTATGACCAAAAAGCTGCACTGGTGGAATTCCAGCCAGGGCAAAAGGTGTGGATTTTGGAGCATGAAGCACCAAGGGCCCTCCTGAACAAAAGGAGTGGCCCTTACCCCATCTAGGAAAAGAAAATGGAGGTCACCTACTCAGTAGACCTGGGCACAAGCAGGATCCCCAAAAGGGTGATCCATGTGAACCACCTAAAGCTTTTCCATGACAGGGCTGACATCACCATGCTGGTTACTGATGAGGATCAGGAGACAGAGTTAACCTCTCCCTGACCTCCTCTCTTACAGCCTCAAAGATGGGTCAGAGGAGGTTTTCTATTCAGACACCCTTAATGCACAACAGCAGGCTGACTGTAAGCAGGTCTTACAGATGTATACTAAGCTCTTCTCCTTAACCCCTGGTCAGACGAACTGGTGTACCCATAATGTGCACACTGTGGACAGTGAACCTGTAAAGAACAAAATCTATCAACAGTCTAATCAAGTTAAGTGAGCATCAAAGCGGAGGTCAGCAAGATGCTGGAGTTAGGGGTGATAGAGCCTTCTGAGATCCTCTGCGTCAGCCCAGGGGCCCTAGTCCCCAAGCCTCATCCAGAGGGTGGAAAGAGAAATGAGGTTCTGTGTGTACTATAGAGGGCTCAACTCTGTCTCCATGACAGATGCTAGCCCTATACCAAGACCTGATGAGTTGATAGACAAATTGGGTGCAGTCAAATTTCTTAGTACCTTTGACTTAACTGCAAGGTACTGGTGGATTGGCATGGTAACAGGAGCTAAATTGAACACAACATTCTCCACACCTGATGGGCACTATTTTACTGTTATGCCCTTTGGTATAAAGTATGCCCCTGCCACTGTCCAAAGGTAGGTGAACGAAGTCCTTGCTGGATTGGAGGCATTTAGTGCAGCATATCTTGATGATGTCGCTGTTTTTAGCTCCACCTGTCAGGAATACCTGATCCACCTGGGGAAGGTTTTAAAAGCCCTGCAAACTGCAGACCTAACTATCAATGCATCCAAATGCCAGATAGGCCAAGAAGAGTTGTTTACTTGGGCCACCTTGTGGGTTGAGGCCAAGTGCAACATTTGCAACCCAAGATCCAGGCCATCCTGGACTGGGAAGCTCCAACAACCCAGATACAAATCAGGACATTCCTTGGTTTGACTGGGTACTACAGGAGTTTTGTGAAAGGGTATGGGTCCATTCAGACACCCCTCACAGAACTCACCTCCAAAAAGATGCCCAAAAAGGCAAACTGGACAGTTAGCCGTCAAAAGGCTTTTGACACCCTGAAGAGGCAATGTGTTCAGTAACAACTCTCAAAGCTCCAGACTACACCAAGCAGTTCATTGTGCAGACTGGTGCCTCTGAGCTAGGGATAGCAGCGGTCCTATCCCAGAACAATGATGAAGGCCAAAACCAGTTGTTGCTTTAATAATCGCACAAGTTACTACTTGTGTAACGATATATCTGTAGGAGACATTAGTTAGTGATAGATTCCTTACCTTAGAATATCCCCAGGCGTCAGACTGGATCCAGAAAATTTTGCTAGCAGTACCCCTGCGCGTCACTAGGTGGTGTCGTGCGGCTCCGCGTCCATCGCTGGCATTGTAAGCACCGAGATGACGTCACGGAGACTACTTAGGCGCCACCCATGGGCGTTGACGTCAGTTCTGTACACGACTTTCCCCTCCAGGAACGCAGAGCCATGCAAGAAACTGACCACTGGTGCCAAGAAACTAGGGCCCTGAACGGGATGACCTTAACCCTAGAAATCAGTTCGCAGAACGGGGAGGATGGGTGGGGCAGTAAGGAATCTATCACTAATTAATGTCTCTTACAGATATATCGTTACACAAGTAGTAACTTGTGCATTTGAAAGAGACAGGTTAGTGATAGATTCCGTACCTTAGAATAGATACCCAGCAATACCAACCCCGGTGGTGGGTCTGTGAAAAGACTACACCAGAAAGTCACGGAGAACAGAACGGCCAAAGAAGCAGTCTCTCCAGACCTGACTGTCAAGACAGTAATGCTTGGTAAACGTGTGCAGCGAAGCCCACGTAGCTGCCTGACAAATGTCCTGCAAGGGGATGCCGCGTCCCAAGGCAGTAGTGACTGACGTCGCCCTGGTAGAATGGGCGCGCAGCCCCAGAGGAGGCTCCTTCTTAGCCAATGAGTAACAGGCCTTGATGCAGAGAACGACCCACCGAGAGATGGTCGGCTTGTGCACAGCCCGACCTCTTGGCGCCCACGTAGCCCACAAAGAGCTGGTCATCCACCCGGAACTGTCGTGTGCGCTGCAGGTAGAACGAGAGCGCACGTTTTGGGTCCAGACGGTGGAGCCTCTCTTCCTCTCTTGAAGGATGCGGAGGCAGAAAGAAGGTGGGCTAAGTGATGGTCTGCCTGATGTGGAAGGGAGTGACAACCTTTGGCAAAAAAGAAGGACGGGTCCTTAAAACCACCTTGTCCGCATGAACAGAAAGGAAAGGAGGTTTGGAAGAAAGAGCCTGGAGCTCACGCACTCTTCTGGCAGAGGTGATAGCTACCAGGAAAGCCGTCTTGAGAGTGAGAAGACGCAAAGGACAGGTATGAAGGGGCTCGAAGGGAGCGCACATCAGATATGTCAAGACAAGGCTCAAGTCCCATTGAGGCATTATGAACGGCACGTGAGGAAACGTGTGCGTAATGCCTTTTAGGAAACGGTTAACAACCGGGGACTTAAAAAGAGAAAGCTGATCTGGAATCCGTAAAAAGACGGAGATGGCCGAAAGATAACCTTTGATAGTGCCCAGAGCAGAGCCCTGCTGGGCCAAAGAAAGAAGGAACAGAAGGACTTCAGAAAGAGGGGCAGAAAGGGGATCCACAGCCTTAGCCGTGCACCATGCCACAAACTTATTCCACCTGCAGACGTATACCGTTTTAGTGGAAGGACGCCTGGCTGCCAGCATGACAGCACAGACTTCGGGACAAAGATCAAAAGCTGTCAACTGTCGCCGCTCAAACCCCACACATGGAGGTGGAGGCTGGACAGGTTTGGGTGGAGGACCGTCCCCTGCTGCTGCGACAGAAGAGCCTCCCGAAGAGGCAGTCGGATCGGGGGATCGATCGCCATGCTGAGTAGCTCGGGATACCAGTATCTCCGTGCCCAATCCAGAGCCACAAGGATGACTTGGGCCCGGTCGCGCCTGATCTTCTTCAGCACTCTGGGCAGAAGTGGTATAGGCGGAAAGGCGTACAACAGACCGCAACTCCACTCGCGACGAAAAGCGTCGCCTAGCGAGTGCCGCCTTGGAAATTCCAACGTGCAGAACTGATGACATTGTGCGTTCTTTGGTGGCGAATAGATCTAACCAAGGCTCTCCCCACTGCCGAAAGAGACCTTGCACCACGTCAGAGTTCAGACGCCATTCGTGATCCATCAAGCACCGGATATCGTCCGCCCTGGCTTTCATAGAACCTGCCAGGTGTTGAACCACCAAGGTGATACCTTGATGTTCCAGCCATGTCCAGAGGCGTAGAGCCTCCTGACATAGGGTCCAGGACTCCACCCCGCCCTGTTTGTTGCAATACCACATGGCGGTGGTGTTGTCCGTGAACACCTGCACCACACTTGCCCGGACAAAGGAAAAGAATGCCTTCAGTGCAAGACGGATCACCCGAAGCTCCAAAAGGTTGATATGGAGTCGGGACTCCACCGGAGACCAGAGGCCTCTGATCTCCGCCTCTCCCATGTGGCCACCCCATCCCAGGAGGGACGCATCCGTCACAACTGAGTGCTCCGGTTGGGGAAGGGAGAGGGATCGACCATTGACCCAATCGCAAATCGTGAGCCACCACTGCAATTGTCATGCAGTGCCCTCCGAGATCTGGACATGATCAGACAGGTTGCCCTGATGCTGCACCCACTGGAACTTCAGGTCCCACTGCAGAGCCAGCACACGCCATCTGGCATGTGGCACCAGCAGGATGCAGGAGGCCATCAGGCCCAGAAGCCAGAGGGTCATCCCGACAAACCCGGGATAGAGGCTGAAAGATCGGAATCATAGCCTGAATATCCCGGACTCACTGCTCAGGAGGATAAGCCCGAAACAGCATTGAATCCAGAACCGCTCCGATGAAGGGGAGTTTCTGAGAGGGACTCGGGTGCGACTTAGACACGCTGATGGAGAACCCCAGCAAATGCAGGAGGTCCACCGCAGTCTGAAGGTGGTTGACGACTGCCTGGGGCGAGCCCGCCTTCAGCAGCCAGTCGTCGAGGTAAGGGAAGACTGGCACCCCTGACCTGCGAAGGTGAACAGCGACAACCGCCATCACCTTCGTGAACACCTAAGGGGCGCTGGTAAGGCCGAAGGGGAGCACGGCAAACTGAAAATGCTCCTGGCCTACCGTGAACTGCAGCTAACGCCGGTGAGCCGGCAGGACAGGGATGCGAAAATATGCGTCCTGCAAGTCCAACGCTACCATCCAGTCTCCAGGGTCGAGGGCAGCCAAGACCCGAGCTAGAGTCAGCATTTTGAACTTCTCCTTCCGGAGGAAGCGGTTGACGTTCGAGATCCAAGATGGGACGCAGACCCCTTTGTCCTTCTTGGGGACCAGAAATTAGTGGGAACAACCACTACTCCCTACTTCCGGCCCAGGAACGCACTTGGTGGTGCCCTTGGCCAAGAGGGCCGTACCTTCCTGCTGGAGAGTTCCCAAGTGGTCCCCCGACATGCGGTGGTACTGAGGTGGCATGACTGGAGGGGTGGACTGAAAGGGAAGGGAGTAACCCTTGCGGATGATCTGCAACACCCACTTGTCCGATGTGACTGCATGCCAATGGGGGAGGTGATGGCGAATCCTGCCACCCACTGGCGTGGGGTGCTGCACAAAGCTCGCATTAGGAAGGTTTGGAGGTAGACACAGCGGGGGCGGAGGTGGACTAACCACCACGCTGATTCCCAGACTCGCCCATGTGGAAGCCGCAGCCGCGCTGAGGCTGGTTCTGCACAGGCTTGCTGAAGGAAGGTGCCTGGGTGCCTCTGCCATGGCCACGAATGGAACAAAAACCAAGAGTGGCTGGGCTTTTTGCAGAAAGACCCAAGGACTTGGCCGTGGCTCGCGAGTCCTTAAAATGCTCCAGTGCACTGTCAGCCTTATCGCCAAACAGGCGAGTGCCATCAAAGGGCATGTCCACGAGTGAGCTTTGGACATCTGGCGAGAACCCGGTAGATCTCAACCAGGCGTGGCAACGAAGCGCCACAGTCGTAGAAATCGCTCTACCCAGTGAGTCCGCGGTGGCCAAACCACACCGAATGGCGAACTTAGCCGCATCCTTACCCTCGGCAACAGCTTGGGACAGCACAGCTTGGGTCTCTTCAAGACACTGAGGCAACACCTGTGCAACTGTATCCCACACTGCGTGAGAATAGCGGCCCAATAGGCAGGCCGTGTTCACCGAATGCAGCCCCAAGCTGGCCGAAGAGAACAACTGCTTACCGAATTGCCTCAGCTTCTTAGAGTCCTTATCCGGCAGAGCCTTGGGAAAGGCACTCTGACTTAGAGGCTTGGATGACCAGGCGCTCAGGCGTAGGATGAGGGGGTCAGAAAAGCGGGGTCACCAGGCGCCGGGCATTGACACCTGGCAACATTCTTATCCACAGGGGCCCCTGTGGCTGGCCGTGACCAAGTGCCCAACAAGACGTCAGTAAGGGCATCGTTAAATGGGAGCAGGGGCTTCGACGAAGTGGACGCCGTCTGGAGCACTTCAGTGAGTAGATTAGTCTTGGGGGGCCACCGTAGGGAGATCAAGGTTGAGGACCTCAGCTGCCCGACAGTGCACCATCGTGTAGGAGGCGCTGTTGCAGGGATTCTGCTTATGCACAGAACTATGCGCAGGAAACCAGGACCTCAGAGAATTGTGGTGTACCAGAAACTCCCCTCAGAACCAAGAACCCCTATCCGACTAGCTTAGGGTCACATTCGTTATCCGAGATTTAGCTCGGTGGTCCCAATGTATAGACAACCCAGAACAAGCGACTTAGATACTCTCAGGAGTGGTGGGAATCCGAAATACCCGTAGGTAGCTATATATCAGTCCACAACAGAATAACAAAGACACTGTAAAGTTTAAAGAGTTTATTTTATAAACCTCGCGCCCTAAGATGCAGTACTTTGGCTAACACAAGCAGACAAATGGTTAGGATCAGCACCATCAGCACTGTTACAATACCATAGAAAATGAAAGGAGCAATCATAATAATGACAGTGGAAAGCGACCACCTTCCTTTCTCTAGCAACTAATAAGTTATTATTAGACTATTAGAAGGTCTCTTAGGCTTGCATGGGGGACCCCATACCTTATAGATCAGCTTAGTAGAATCACATCACAGGATCAGCTAGGTTCTCTCCTGCAACAGATCTTCGTTTCAAATGTAACAGAAAACATGCTGCTCTGCAATATTAAAGGACTCGTCTTTCAGGTATTGGCAGCTGTATGTATGTTATGGCTAAGAAGTGGTACGATCAACCTGAACACAACAACCTGCACCGTCTAGTGACCCAGACTCGTTCTTTACACAGTGTACAGACCAAGGTCACTACTCGCTGTTAAGGATGTTAAACAGACGGTTCTCATGTGTAGCAAAGTCGAGTCAGCAGTTCTCGAATGAATAACATGTAACAGTGTTGTGGCAAAAGCGGCAAGCTGGCTTTCTAACAGCCGTCGAGGTTATGCTAACTTAGCGTTGTACATAGGGAGTGGTTAACCCATACTACAGCGCCCTCCTCCATGGAAGGCGGAGAGAGGCAAACCCTGGGTCAGAGGAGACGTCGAGGTCGCCGGCATCCTCCAAGTCGTCCGCCCAGTCCTGCTCGGAGTCACACTGACGGGCAAGAGGGTCCTCGGACCCCTCCTAGTCGTCCTCCACCTCCGCCGCATGGGGAACAGACCGTGGCGGCAGAGCAGGAGCCGGAGAAGGAACAAACGGCCAGCGCCACATCCCAATGCGGATCCCAGGTAGGAACAAAATGGTCCTGGAACCTGGACAAGGGCGAGACAAATTGCACCCACTGCGGCTGGACCTTGTGGCGCCGGAGCCAATGGTGCAGGAACCTGTGGCGTCGAAGCTGGATCCACCAGCGGCGCAACAGGATCCGGACACAGGACCGCGGGGCCCAAAGGCGCGCCGGTGGGAGCCGAAAGCCTAAAGAGGCGGTCCATGGTAGCAAGAAATTCTTGCACCTTTTCGGGAGTCGCCGACGGACCCGGATAAGGTGGGTAGGCCGCCCGGACAGGGGCAGAACCCCTGTCCCCCCCATCGTCCACATCCGGGGACCAACGAGGGGGACGTCTGAGAGTGAACACGCTTCTTCGACTTCTTTGTGTCTCGTCTCTTACCCGAATCCGAGGGTGAAGACTTGGAGCGACGACTGCGGCCCCGCGAGCGTTCCCTGGACTGGCGCCTGGACCAGGAACGGTGCTGGGACGAGTGCCGGACCTCCAGCAGTTTCCGGCGCCGCTCCCTCAAGGCCTTCGGGGCCATGGCCAGACAGTCCCGGGAGTCATGGTCGGTCTCCAGGCAGTAGAGGCAGACATCGTGGGGGTCCGCCACCGACATATTGCGACAGCAGGCCCCACAAGTCTTAAAACCAGGCATCCATACATACACAAAGGAAACCAAAATTGTACAGGAGACAAAAGTCTCAAAAAGGCTATTCAAAAAGTGACTAAGGTACGTGCTCTAACCGGATCTGCGCTTTCTGGCGCGGAAAAAGAAAGAACTGACGTCAGCGCGCATGGGTGGCGCCTAAGTAGTCTCCGTGACGTCATCTCGGCGCTTACGACGCCAGCCACGGACGCGTATTCGCACAACGCCACCTACTGATGCGCAGGGGTACTGCTAGCAAAACTTTCTGGATCCAGTCTGACGCCTGGGGCTATTCTAAGGTAAGGAATCTATCACTAACGTGTCTCTTTCAGATAGGTTACTCCCCAGGGAGCAGCGTTGGAGTGCCATTGAGAGTAAGGCCTTTGCGGTGGTTTGGTCTGTCAAGTTGAGAACATACTTGTTTGATACTCACGTCACAGTTCAAACTGACCACAGATCTCTCAAATGGTTAATGCAAATTTAAAGTAAAAATACTAAACCTCTGAGGTGGTCTATCACCCTACAGAGAATGGACTTCACAGTGGAACATAGACCTGATAGTGCCCATGCAAATGCAGATGGGCTTTCCAGGTTCTCCCACTTAGACAATTAAGACTTTCTAGGGAAAGGCTAGTGTCATCCCCTTTAATTTGTGTGGGGGGGGTAGGAAAGTGCCCCTTTTTGCATGGTTGCCCCCCCACTTTTTGCCTAATGTTGAATATATTTTGACTGAGTGTGCCTTGGGTTCCTGCCAACCAGGGCCTATGTTCTTTCCCTGAACTGTACTGTTGCCAAACCCAATTCGCAACTCTGCATCCACATGTAAGTCCTTTGTAAAAGGTACCAAGGGCACTGTGACCAGGGAAGGACTCTAAGGGCTGCAGCACATATTGTGCCACCCTTAGAGGCTCTGTACATTTACAAACACACTGTCATTGCAGGCTGCGTTTTTTGGTGCAGAGCGAGTGAAGAGAGACATGGCACACATCACTGTGTGCCATGCCTACAATCCACTGCCCTGGCACAAGTAAATCACCCCTCTAGCTGGGTGAACTATACCAGTGGTCAGGGTACAGATGCATAAGCCCTGTACCCCTAGATTGTCTAAGTCAATTCTTAGACATCGTAAGTGCAGTTATGCCATTAAGAGTATATGGTTCTGGGAGTTTGTCATTACGAACTCCACAGCTCCATAAGGGCTTTACTGAAAACTGGGAAGTTTGGTATCAAACTTCTCAGCTCATTAAACCCACACTGATGCCAGTGTCGGATTTAATGAAAAATGCACTCAAAGCGCATCTTGGAGATGCCCACTGAAAAACGACCTAGCACTAATGTCCTGGCTGAGTGGCAGCTCGCCAGCTGCCACCACCAGACACGTTTCTGGACCCCTGGGTTGAGAGATTGCCGCTCTCGGGGACCTGAAACAAAGCACAACCTGGGACGAGGTGCTAAGCCTCCTTCCCAGGATGGGCTGGGTCCACGAAGAGGAAGCCCCAAAGGCTTGCCACCTTTCTTCGGTACCCCAGCCGTTGGCTGCACCCAGCAACTGGCACCAAATTTTGGGTGGTAAAACAGTTAGGAGGTGGGGGGGGGGGCGAGGTGAAGCACAACTCAGTCCCTGACATCTTGAAGATGGGGAGACCCTGCCAACCAGAGTGAGACTTAAGGGTGACATAATAGGTGTACCCACCACAAGGAAGGGATCTATTGGTCCCAACATGTCCCAACATGTATGTACCTGTAACACCCCTAACTTTAGTATTTAGGGGCAACCTTGAACCTTTCCTCCTCAGACAAAAAGGACCAAAGAGCCGTGCTGAAGAAGAGGAGGCGGCGAACAGCAACTGACTTGGCCCTAGCCCTACCGGCCTGCCCCAACCTTGACCAACTACAGCGAAATCCTGGCGTGTCCTGCAGCCAGTAGTCCCCAAGAACCCGGAGGACCTGCCCTGGCTTCCCAAACCAGATTTTGTCTCACATGAGCACTGGATTTGCTCACCCACAGCAGGCTCTTGCTCCAGCCAAAATCCAGAGTCTGCACCACTCTGCACCCGCCGCCCAAGTCCGAGTTGCCCAACACCACGAGGTGGTCTCCCCGGCAATCCTCACCTGGGATCTGGTGATGCCCGATCCGCCTCAAGTCTCTGACTGACGGATGCAGCCACTTTCTGGAGGATCCCCCCTGACCGCGACCGGAGCCGGTAAGAGAAACCAGACGCCAAAAGACCACTGCACCTTACATCCCACGGCCTTGGGTAGTCCAGCCGACAGTGTTCTGGCATCCCCAATTACCTCTCCAACCGGTTGTGGCCTCCAGAAGATTTTCGTCCCCGCGACTGCAGTGTTTGTTGCAACCGGAGACTCCCCATTGAAACCAATAGGAAACCAGACGCCAAATCAGCACCATGCACCAGGCCGCTCCGGTGCCGATGTGAGTGAACCTTGTGTGCTAAATATGAACCCCTTTGCCCTGAGTCTAACAGGAGCTTTGCTTCCACAACCTTGTGGCCCGCTCGTGAGCAGCCACCAACCGGAGGCCCCCTGTCCCTCATTGGATAACATTGGGCCTCAGCACTCTGCACCCGGCCGCCCTAGTGCCCATGAGGGTGCTTAGAGAGTGCATCCTCGACCCTGGGGGAACCCTGTTTCTAACCCCAGAATACCAACTCCAAAACCTAAGTTCTTACCCATAAACCAATAACACGTTTTTCTCCCATTGGACTGCACTTCTGTGAAAAATCTTAAGTGTGGAGCTGGTTTGTATGAATACCCTAAGAAACTGCATATGTGTAAACTGAATTATTTACCTTTTCTCTAGGAAATATCACACTGATTAGCAAAAGTAACTTAAAAAGTAATCCAAGAAGTAAAGTACACAGTAATCTACAAAGTAACTAAAACTTAATTTTGACTGGTGACTTATCTGTAAATCAACCAATTGCATTCAAACAGCATTCAACTTTTATTTCACTGCATAAATACTGCAATGTGTTATTATACTAACCTGCAACAGGCCTGGCTCGGTTCTATAAAATGTAACTAAATATTTTTTATACAAATTGGTCTCAGTTCAGTCTTGCCTGTGTACAATCAGTATAATAAATGCTTAACATTACCCTCTGATAAAGCCTTACTGCTCGCCCACACTACCACAAATAGAGAGTATTCCCATACCCTCGTGCCCTTCCTCTTGCCCTAATCTGCCCCATGCAGGTTCATCAAGAATGATAGAGGGAGGGAGAGGATTTACCTTCGGGTGCCCCAAATCCTGACCAACATGGGACCCAACATGGGACTCAACGGACTTGGACTCATTTCCATTTCGGGGCAACGAGGAAATATCTGGTGTAAAAAGCTGGCTCTGTATATACTATACCAAAGTGAGGTATAGTGTGCACAGTCCAGTGGAACTCCAAAGGTAGGCAGAGGTTTAAGTAGATAATACCTTACTCACTATTTGTGGAAACGTGGGGGAGCAGGAAGGCTTTATCAGAGGGTAGTGTGAATCATTTATTGTACACACTCAGGCAAGAAATTATGTCACAGGACTGAACTCAGACAAATTTTGTTTGTATAAAAATATTTAGTTGCATTTTATTTTCTAGATCCAAGCCAGGCCTGGTGCCGGTAAGTGTAAAAGTACTTTGCAAGAATAATACAGTCAAATACAGTTTGAATTCAGTTTGTAGCTATTGGATTGGCTACAGGTAAGTCACTGGTTCAAACAGTTGGAATTACTTTTCAGTTACTATTGAGATTACTTTGAATGTAACTTTTCAGATTAATTTTTAAGTTACTTTTTCTACTCCGGGTCATATCCCTAGATATCACACTGGGACATTCCCTAGATATAAGGTAACAAAATCGGTTTTTGTACATATGCAGTTTCTTGAGGTTTCATACAAACAAACTCCACACAGCAATTTTCACAAGAAAGCAGTCAATGCAGTCCTATGGGAGAAAACAATGTTATCGGTTTAATGGTAACTACTTGGGTTTGGGAGATGGTTTTCTGGGGTTAGAACAAGGGTTTCCCCAGGGCCAAGGATGCACTCTCAAAGCAACCTCAGCGGCACTAGGGCGGCTACATGCAGAGTGCTGAGGCCCAACATTTTCCTGGGTAGAGGCATCCGGTTGTTGGTTGCTCACGAACAGGCCACAAGGTTGTGGAAGCAAAGCTCCTGGACTTAGGCTCAGGGCAAAGAGGGATCTGATTTAGCACAAAAGGTGCACCCACAGCGGCACAGGGGCAGCCGGGTGCAGGGTGCTGTTTTGGCTTTGGGTGCCTTGTTTTCAACGGGGATTCTCCGGTTGCAACAAACTGCAGGCTCAGGGACTAAGATTTTCTGGAGGCGACCACCAGTTGGAGAGGTAAATTGGGGTATCCTGGGTTGCCGGGACACCGTAGAATGGGCCACCCTATGGTCGTGGGACGTAGAGGGCCCTGGTGTCTTTTGGCATTAGGTTTTCCTTAACGGCTCCAGTCGCAGGGACCCTCTAGAATGGGGCTGCAGGTGTTGGTTGGAGACTTGAGGTAGGTGAGGGATCACCAGATCCCAGGTCAGGATACTCGGGGAGACCTTCTTGTGGTGTTGGACCATTCGAACTTGGGCCGTGGACGTCCGGTGCCGAGTGGTGTAGAATTACAGATTTCGCCGGAGCCAGAGTCTGTGGGTGAGCAAATCTGGTGCTCACTGGAGTCAAAGTCTGGTTGGGAAAGGCAGGGCAGGTCCTCCAGTGTTCTGGGAGGCTGCTGGCTACAGGACACACCAGGATTTTACTTTAGTAGGTCGAGGTTGTGACAGGCCGGTAGGGCTGGGGCTAAGTCAGTTGGTGTCCTCCTCCTCCTCTTCAGCACAGCTCTTCGGTCCTTCTTTTCTTTCTTGTCTGAGGAGGCAAGGTTCAAGGTTGCCCCTAAATACTAAATTTAGGGGCGTTACAGGGAGGTACAGGTGGAGACCAATGGGTCCCTTCCTTTGGGGTGGGTACATCCCCTACTATGCCCCCCTCAAGTGGGAGGGGGGCATAAGTCTCACTCTGGTTGGCTGGGTCCGCCCATCTTCAAGATGGCAGGGACTGACAGTTGTGCTTCTCCATGCCTCCCCCACCTGAGGTGTGGATTTGGCAAAGGTGGGCACACCTCTACTCCTAACTTTTTTTCCCCGAAGATTCTCCTGCCCAAGTGGGGGTTCAGATCAGGAGGGGGGCAGTTGCTAGGAGCAGCAAAAGGCTGGGGTAGCTCACAAATGCGGCAAGCCTTTAAAGCGTCCCCTTCGTGAACCCTGCCCATCCTGGGGGAGGGTCTTGGCACCTCGACCCAGGCTCTCGACCCAAGGGTCCAGAAACATGTCTGGAGGTGGCACCTGACGAGCAGCCACTCAGCCAGGACACTAGTTAGGTCATTTTTCAGGGGGCATATCTAAGCTTCCCTCCGAGTGCATTTTTCAATCAACCCCACAATGGCATCAGTGTGGGTTTACTGTGCTGAGAAGTTTGATATCAAACCTCCCAGTTTTCAATAAAGTCGTCACAGTGCTGTGGCGTTTGTAATGGCAAACTCTCAGACCATATACTCTTTATGGCGCTTACAATGTGCAAGTATGGACTTGGACCCTATAGGAGTACAGGGCTCATGCACCTGCACCCTCACCACTGACAGTGCACCCAGCTAGAAGGAGTGGCTTACCTATGCCAGGGCAGTGGGTTGTAGGCATGGTACACAGGGATGTGTGCCATGTCGACTCTTCACTTTGCTTTGCACCAAAACAGTGTGTGTGTATATATATATATATATATATATATATATATATATATATATATATATATATATATATATATATATATATATATATATATATATATATATATATATATATATATATATATATACACTGAAAAAACCATAGGTTTCACACACGTTATAGTTAGGAATTAGCATTTAAAAAACCTTGCAAATTCAGTGAAAAAACCATAGGTTTCACACATGCTATAGTTAGCTGGAGATTTTACTCATAAAAAACCAATGAAATTCCCCCGTTATAGTTAGTGCAGGCAACTATAACTCACGCGACCGCAATCCTCTGCTGATGCTAATACTGTATTTAGACACTTATTTGCCCATGTCTTCTTCCATTAAATTTTAGCTATACATATATTACAAATATTTTTTTTTCATAAAGACACATATGTCATCAGCAGAGGATTGCGGTCGCGTGAGTTATAGTTGCCTGCACTAACTATAACGGGGGAATTTCATTGGTTTTTTATGAGTAAAATCTCCAGCTAACTATAGCATGTGTGAAACCTATGGTTTTTTTACTGAATTTGCAAAGTTTTTTAAATGCTAATTCCTAACTATAACGTGTGTGAAACATATGGTTTTTTCACTGAATTTGTACGGTTTTTTAAATGCTAAGTTACTTTACGCTGTTCATGGCGTGCGCGCCCACTTAACGCAGTTCGTTCCGTGCGCGCACGGTGCGCTTCGCGCACCGCGCGCCCACTTTACGCAGTTAGTGCCGTGCACGCACGGTGGGCACGCGGTGCGCTACGCACACCGCGTGCCCACGTTACGCTGGATGGGCCATGTACGCACGATGCGCTTCGCGCACCGTCCGCACATGGAGGACATATTATGCGCTTCGTTGTGAAAGGTAATATTTTAAATGTTCCTTTATTTCTTATGCCATGCACAATAGGTGCTCTTCAGGCACCTTTTACACACGGGGTGGGGAAAGTGTGGATAGTTTTTTTTTTTTTAAATAATTTTTACCGTACGCGTACGGTAAGCGTAATCTGCGTTTTATCGAAAAAAAATAAAATTGTATTTTTTGCATTGGGGGTTCTTTTGGGACACCTAAATTAAGGCTAGGTGGTTAGGAGCTGTATAAACAGCCCTTTTACATGTTTTTTGCCTTTGTTTTTCCTCCCCCCCTCAGAGTGCGAGAGAGAAAATGGCGGCCGCCGCTTCCTGGTTTCGACCGATTCGAATGTTTACTAAGATCTAACAGCCAATCAGAATCGCGCTCGCACACGGCACCGTACGCGTACGGTAAGCTTACCGTAAGCGCACGGTAAGCGCACCGTAAGCTGCCACAGATATATATATTGATTTAAATGCTATTTTCTCAGGATCTACTGAACAGATTTACACCAGACCTACAAAAGGCACTTCCTTGACCTGTAGACTACCTCTCTGCCAAATTTCAGGTAACTCTGTTCAGCCGTTCGGGCTGTAGCTGTGTCTAAAGGTCCAATGGAAAAATGCGTTTTGGGACCCCCCCTTTTTTCTCAGCCCCCGCTTGACGAATCCCCCCCGAGACTTTCAGGGTAGGAGCGGAGCGTAGCGCCCCATTAGTTTTGAAAATTTCGCGAGGATTCGTCGACCGGCGCCAAAGTTATTCCAAATAGAATGTTGCGGATTTCCTATGGTAAGAGGGTCCTACCTATAACTACCTACTGGCGACCGCCCGTAGGTAATGTAATGTAATGTAATATATATATATATATATATATATATATATATATATATATATATATATATATATATATATATCTGCAGCCCTTAAGAGGAATTCCATGGTCACAGTGCCGATGGTACCTTTAACAAGGGACTTACATGTGGCCAGAGCGTTGCCATTTGGGTTTTGCAACACTACAGTTTAGGGAAAGAACATGGACCCTGGGTAAAATCCAGATGTGGGTTTTTCAGTAAAAACAGGAAGATTGGCACTCAGACTAGTACGCGTTGTGTTGACTATGCTCTGAATATAGACGGTGCTGCCAGGTCAGGGGAATAACCCTATAACCCCCGTGAGTGTGTGAGTCAAAGAACCCACACCAGTAATGAGAACAGTCCCGGGCACAAGTAGTGAGGATATGACAATGGTATAAATGTCTTGTTTAGATCAACTTGCTTAGAGTCTTGGAGGGAGCGAGAAGGCGGGTGCGCCGTTCTGCGGCAGAATAATCAGAAGCCTGTGTGTGTTGCGTTAGTGTCCATCCAGGACGCATCCGAAAATCGAGACTGAACCAGTGTATTACTGCCTCCATCATACGGACATCTGCACCCGCCCTCTCGCTCCCTCCTAGATCCTGGATGGACACTAACAACACACACAGGCTTCTGAGTTTTCTGCCGCAGAATGGCGTACCTGCCTTCTCGCTCCCTCCAAGACTCTGGATGGTCGAGTGCAGTACACCTAGGCCTTTGACATCTTCCAGCAGTCTGGCACACCCGCCCCTGTTTATCTACACGAGACATTGGACATACATGTTACACCTCCCCCGAGGCGGTTCATACTCTCTCGCCACCTCTTGTACACGTTGCACCTGAGACGAGTATATTACTTTCAAGAGATCCTTCTGCACCCCACTCCATCCCTTACAACTCGGTTCTCCTTGATCCCCCGGCCAGGTTGGAATTAACACCGGCCTTGTGGGACAACTTTCTTTTTTCAACGCCACACAGCCCTGAAGAGTCACGGGACAATTCCCTTTGTGACGAAACACGTGTCGGCCGATTGTTTTTTCGTTTGTTGTTGCTTCTTTAAATAACTTTGAACAATACACTGGTGTCGACCGCAGCAATTTGATCTAAACGAGACATTTATACCATTGTCATATCCTCACTACATGTGCCCGGAACTGTGTTCTCATAGACCCTGGGTACCTAGTTGGCAGGGACCCAGGGCACACTCAGCCAAAGTGCATCAACATTTAGGCACAAAGCGATGGGGCAACAATGCAAAAAGGGGCACTTCCCCCACCCCCAAACTAAAGAGGATAAGACTATCCTTTCCCTAGAGAGTCTTCATTAAGTGGAAGAACCCTGAAAAGTCCACCTGCATTGGCATGGGCAGCCCCAGGTCTATGTTCCACTATAAAGACCATTCCCTGCAGGGAGATGGACCACCTCAAAAGTTTAGGATTTTCCCCTTTCATTAGCCATTAGAAAGGTCTGTGGGCAGTTTGAACTGTGAAGGGAGTACCAAACAAGTATGGTCTCCACTTTTTCAGGGACCAAACAGTAAAGGCCTCACTCTCAATGGACCTCAAACGCTGCTTTATGGGGCGTAACCTCCTGCTTATAAAAAGGTCTTGGCCATCATCATTGCTCTGCGATAGAACCGCTCCTATCCCTAGCTCAGAGGCATCAGTCTGCACAATTAACTGCTAGGTTTAGTTTGGAGCTTTGAGAATTGGTGCTGAGCACATTGCCTCTTTCAGGGTGTCAAAAGCCTTTTGACCGCTAACTGTCCAGTTTTCCTTTTTGGGCATCTTCTTTGAGGGGGGTTCTGAGAGGGGTGTCACAATGGATCCATTCCCTTTCACAAACCTTGTATAATAACCAGTCAAACCAAAGAATACCCTGACTATGATGGGTTGTTGGAGCTTCCCAGTCCAAGATGGCCTGCACAAGGTGGCCCAAGTATACAACTGTTCCCTGCCCTACCTGGCATGTGGATGCCTGGATATTTAGGCCTATAGTTTGCAGGGCTTTTAAAACCTTCCTCAGGTGGGTCAAGGGATCCTGCCAGGTTGCGCTAAAGACAGCAATATCATCAAGACATGCTGCACTAAAGGCCTTCAATCCAGCAAGGACTTGGTTCACCAACCTTTGGAAGGTAGCAGGGGCATTCTTTAAACCAAAGGACATAACCGTAAACTGATAATGCCCATCAGGTGTGGAGAATGCTGTTTTTTGGCTCCTAGGGCCATGCCAATCTGCCAGTACCCTTCAGTTAAGTTTAAGGTTCTAGTAAAACTGGCGGCACCCAATTTTTCTATCAACTCATTGGAGGCAAGCTCCTGCCGTAATAATATACATATCACAGGTCTGCCATAATCAACAAATGTGGGCAAGAGTGAGACATTCATTGAAACATTGATAACAGATCTTTTTGGTACGGAGTAGCTTTCACCTATGTTTATTATAGAGCAGGCTCATCGCTCGTTGGCCGCCCGACCGATCCCGGCCACTCCTCCCCGACCCATTATTGCTAGAGTGTTGAACTACAGGGACCGGGATGTCATTTTACACCTGGCTCGGGAGAAGGGCACCATTGAACACCAAGGCAATAAACGCTCATTTTTTCCCCGACTTTATCGTTGCTGTGCAGGCTGCAAGGCGGGAGTTTGGGGCTGTCAACATATGTCTCCAATCGGAAGGGGTCCCATACGCCATGTTATACCCTGCCCGTCTAAAGATAGGCCCCGACAGGGACTCTCACATTTTCACCAACCCCAAAGCAGCCCTGGAACATGCAAAGCAACTCAAGAGACTGAGGCGTGATTCACGCACGCCGTCTAATACAGAGTTATGACAGGCCCGAGGGGCATGTCTACAGAATCTATCCTACTGCCCGGCTTGCCCGGCCAACTCATTAGGCCTCAGTCTGCTTATGCAGAGCTATTTGATGGTATGTCTTGCTTCTCTCCCCTGTACAGGTGGACTCAGTTGAGATCTAATGTAGTATGCATGCTTACCTATTACTTGCACGATCCTTGGTATTGTTATTATCAGGCACAGTTACAGAACTCTGCTCATCCACCTACTAGATAGGAGGACAGTAGCACTCTATCGCCCTCCCACGGGAAGGCCCCATCCATGTTTTGTATCACTGATCGTTAGTGGGGAGGGTGAGAGTTGGGATAGCTTTGGAGAGTTGGGGACGCTGAAGTGGGTGGGGGGATGGGGGACTACGACAGGGGGGAGGGGGGGGGGGGGAGACTGACTGGCACTTTGTTTTGTATTTTGTGTACTTTATTGTTCGATGTGATGGCACACACATGCTTTTACTTTGTCCGATTGCTGAGCCAAATTACTTCCTACTGACCTGATGAGTGGAAAAATAAGACTCCTAACCTGGAATGTTCGCGGCCTCAATACCCCCAAAAAAATCAGGTCTGTATTTGCCTATTTAGATAGGATGGACGTTCAAGTTGCTTTTCTGCAGGAAATCCACCTTACGACATTATCGGAAAAGAATGTGAGGGTCAGGTGGGCTGGTTCTCGTGTAGTATCTTCCTACTCTAGTTACGCATGGGGAGTGATGATTCTGATTAAGAAGGGGATTCCATTTCAGGTCAAGCGATCTGAGACTGACGATCAGGGCAGAGTGGCATGGCCAGTGGGCGGGGGAGAGTGTTCTCTTTGTGACTGTGTATGGCCCAAATGTCGATGACACGGCCTTTTTCTGGGATGTATGGCACTGTATCTCGGGCTTCCCAGATGCATGCCTCCACTGCGCTTCCGTCAATGACCACTTGTCTCGCTATATACAGATGACATGCTGTTATATGTCCGTGAGCCTGCGACCTACCTCCCTGAATTGCAGCGATATGTTAAATTTGAAGGATTTTCCGGCTTGGGGGTAAACTGGGCCAAGTAGACGGTATTTCCCCTGACTACCAGCACTCACAAGTTCGACATGGACTTTCCCCTGTACTGGACCCAGGACCCGGTGAAATACTTAGGGATTTGGTTGCACAGAGACCCTGCGTAGGTCATTTCCATGAACTACGGACGCATTCTCTCATAACTCACCGAGAAGGCTGAGCGGTGGGCTCATCTGCCCCTCTCCCTTGCGGACTGAATTGCAGTGCTCAAATTGACCATTTTGCTAAAGCTGTTATATCTATTCGTGAACATTCCTATCCGTCTGAACATCTGTCTTTAAGGCGTTACAGACTGTCCTATCATTTGTTTGGGGAGGTAAAAAGCCTCGCTGTAGCTGGGATACCCTGGTACAATCATTCGAACGTGGCGGCTTCGAGGCTCTGGATATGCGCCTCTTATTTATGAGCGCAGGCACAATTTGCGCATTATTGGTTCTTCCCACAACGCTTTCTGCCTCATACTGCGATAGAGGCTGACGCAATACTCCCACTACCGCTGGTGGCAGCCACCCTCTCAGGTGGGAGTGGTGGCCCCCGGACTGAAATCAATTCAGTGCAGTGCACCGCCTGGCCGACACTGGCTAGACGGGTGAAACTAGCTTACCTCTATGCCCCTAAAATGCCGGTCGAGGCGCATCTTGGCATATAGGCGGTGCAAGAGCGTTCTGCACTGCGAATGTTGCACACGTTGGGATTACGCAACTGGGGGACTTGTATAAGCAGGGTCAGTTCCGTTCATTGCCGTACGTGCAGGCGGGTCACATGCACGGTTCTATGCTGTGCTTCACGTACGTGAGGATTCGACAAGCAATTAGGGATGTATATCCTGATTACGCCACTGAACCTCAGACATTACGAGCACAGCAGGCGGTGCTCGCCGGGACAGATCGTAAGGGGGAAACCAGTGCATCTCTCACCATGGTGAAACTGACAGCTGTGTCCCTCAGGGCTTCAATCCTAGTCCCATTTATCCAGGGGTATTATAAATACCTCTTTAAGTTGGGAGGCCACACAGCTAAAGTGGCAAACTCAACTTCACCCTCAGTGAGTAGAACTGCTTCAGTGTGAGCTCAGATTTGCTCTATGCACAATGTTAGTCCATCTAGAGATTGGCCACACCAGTACTAACTGGAAGAGGACTAGGGGGCTTCTTGTTAGGACAAGTAGCATCTCCAGTTGAGTGCCCCAACTTCTGGCTAACGAGCCCGCAGCAAGATGGCCGTGCGACAGTGCTGCACTGCTGGCCAGAATCAGTATCCAGTAATTATCTGCAGAAAAGGCAGGCATCTAAGTTATAAAGCCAGCTCTGTGCAGCGGAATACACGCGGAGCACGATGTCGCAGTCAGGAGCGGTGCACGCCAGCTGATGGAGATCCAGATAGCGTGGTGCTCGGGCCGTGATTCGACCCGAGACAAGATGGCGGCTGGAAACTAGGCCCGGACTGCGCCAGAGGTAAAAGGCGCTCCGCCCGCGCATAGTCGTGGAGACCCCCGCGAGTGAACTCCAGGCCGGGGCTCGATGTCCTGACTGGGGGCTGCGGTGCGGTCCTGGGAAGGGCTCCTCATAGAGCAAGTGAGTGTCCAGACAGCGGTGGACTGCCCGGCTGCGTCCTGTGGTCTCGGCGCTGTGCCTGGTGGCAGGCTGCAGTGCCGCAGGGTGCTGGTGCAACAGGAGCAGCCCGCTACATCCGCAAAGTGAAAACCGCTACAGGGATGCATTCCAGATCACATGCAGCATAAACCAGTGCACAACAGCGCTGCTTACAAGGTATGGTGGACTGCGTTTGTGTAATGTGGCAACAGGCAGCATGAGAAAACAATGTGCTTGGGCCAGAAGACTATCCCCTACGTGCACTTGAAAGTCTGAAGCAGAGCGGAGGGCGAGACTGCGTCTCAACCCACGCCTCTCCACTCCACTCCTCTCCTCTCCTCTCCTGCTCCTAGATAAAGCGGACATCTTTACTTGTGTTGGCTGCCCTCTTGCGCCTGGGAAGCTACAAACACTCATTGCGGTGTGAACATACGGAGAGCAGTCTAAGACACCTGTGGCGTTGTGGTCATGTCCGGGAAGCACGAGTGTGTTAAGTGGCGGTCTAGGAAGTGGAGACGTGCATAGCCGCGAGTTTCCTGTACTACTCCTGTGGTTGGCTGGCAGACGTGGAGCTGAGATCATGGGCAAGTCCGATAAACAATCCAAACTGTCATGTGAGTCCCGACAGTCCTCTAGACCTACCGTGGCGCACTCGGACACTGAGGTGGAGACGGGCAACTGTGTAAGTCGTCACTGGAGGCCACCCAACGGGCGATGCAGCAACGTCTGCAGGACATAGGTGGGAAGATAGTTACTCTCACTTTCACGGAGAGCGCAAGCTATTTGGATCCTGCCTCACCTTGCTTTGCTGACATCCCCTGCAGCTCCCCTGGGCGCCATTGAAGGAGCCATCCTGCCGCCGCAATTCTTGCAACCAGCGCGGCTTGGGAGGAACTACAAACCCCACGAGCCTTAGCGGCAGGAAGCCGCCACCGCCAGCACGGACTTCCCGCCAGGAGGAGTTCAAATTTCCAGCTCGTTCTCCGCGTTGCGGGACCGCGCGCGGGCGCCACCGGGAGAAGCCCGGGACAAGGGTGTGACCGTCTGTGGCCGTCCGGGGCCGGGCAGGGCCATTCCCCTAAGTGTCGAGTTCCTGCTCCTGGACGGTAATCTGACCCTTTGTTGACTATTTGCTGCAGACTGTCATGAACTTGGTTTTCTGACTGCACAATATATTGTTAGCCTTATTGCACGCACTACACTGTTACCACACCACCTGCAAATGGCTATGTCGACCCGGTCAGGTAGAGGATGCGCCTCAGGAGGTTCATCATCAATAAGTGGCACTTTAGATCACTTTATAATCCATGCCTGCTCGGTACTTGAGAAAGAAATCGCCCTCACTGAACGACGTGTTTCCCTTGGTCTGCATAATGATAAACGTTCTTCACTGGGAAATATTGCTTCTGTTGTATCCCCTGGCCCAGATAATATTATTACACTCGATGGAACCCCATCGGGGCACACACCACATATGTCACCTACTGTGGCTGCCTCACCTGCGAGATCTACAGCCCATTGTTCAAATTCACAGTTTAATTTATCATATTCTCCCTTCTTTCCTACCTCATTGGTTGTTCCTGAACCTACCACTAATAATACATCACCTTCTCCTGAAGCTTGTGACTCTTCTGAGCCACCTAACTTAGCAGGTCAGAACCCTACCTTAAATAAAAGCAAAACGGTGGGCAGTGGAACAATAGAGGATCAACCAAAAGTTCCCCAGAAATGTAAAGGGAAATTGCGTAATACTCTTGGAAAGAGAGCTGGCCGTATAGTTTCTTCCCAATTCCAGCATCAGAAGTCAAGACCATCTCTTGTTCAGACCCCCAATTTAGTTACTGCTAACACTGTTGAGCAGTGCCCCGTGTCTTCTGATCCGCTAGAGGTTCCAGATTTCCAACATTTGCTCATTGATCAAATTAAGTTACTTATTAACTCCCTTTTATTACCTCTGATGGAAAAAGTGAGAATATTGTCAGAGAGGCTTGATAAGTTTGAACAGTCTTCTCTCGACAATTTTTTCTCTCTTAAATCTTTAATTAAGCTATATTCAAAAATGGTGCAAGAAAACTGTGCAATTACCAACCCTCAGCATACTAGTCATGCCGACCCTGTTTCTAAAAATGGTTCATTACACACAAATGTGGCCCCACGTCCAGAGGTAAATAATGGAACCTTTCTTTTGGGTATCAAGTCCCCGGCATCCACATCGCAACTGGGTATTCTACCCAAAGGGAAGAAGCTAGATACTACTTCAACTGGCAGTTCCACAACTCTTGAAGTACCAGCTTGCGCGGCAAAATCCGCGCAGAACCCCTCTAAAACACTTGACATAAGCCCAGCCCAAGATCCCCTAAACAGTGCCGCTAGCGACCCTGTGGACAAACTACCCCACATTAATCTTGCACCTGAATGCCAGCCTTTTGTTGCTGTCCTAACAGGTGTTCCACACCTCAAGGCTGGCAAGTCAGAATCCTTCTCTGAGCTTAAAAACAAGACGACATACTGGCTGAACAACAATAGGCCGCTCCCTAGGCATCTGGATGGCCATGTTCTTCATGTCAGGAGGGTTGCTTGGGTGGGGAACAGACCAAAGCAAACGACTGGCGACTGTATTGTTATTAACTTCAGGGATCCTCATGTAACCAAGGTAATTTGCAATAAAGGATATCCAGGC
Source organism: Triturus cristatus (assembly GCF_964204655.1). Classification (NCBI taxonomy): domain Eukaryota; kingdom Metazoa; phylum Chordata; class Amphibia; order Caudata; family Salamandridae; genus Triturus; species Triturus cristatus. The sequence continues at coordinate 568,429,687 of NC_140593.1, forward strand.
CCTAACAACAGTGGGATAGAATGCTTAGACTTAAGTTTCTTCTATTCTGATCCTTCGTATTCTCACTACCCACATTTCCCCCCTTTTCATCTGCCACAGGCCGAACACTTCTTGGGTAACTGGGCTCCTCGTGGAAATGTCCACCTCCCTTTTGTTCAAAATAGGTATTGTGCCCCTTACGGGCGCTATGATTCCTATTGACACGAATCTTTTTCTCTAGGGGATAGATTTTACCCTTTTGCAGAAGCACAGAAAAGCAAAGAAGCAATCATGCTCACCACCCTAACCAATGATTTTCCTCAAAATATCCAGTAGTGCAACCTACAGTTGACCTCTACTCATCAGGCTAGTAACTGCCCATTACCATCCTTGCCACATAACTCTCTACGGGACCTTTCCAACTCTCCCGGCCCTATTACAACGCAAGGCACAGTACCCGATGCCTCCTCTCTAGAGGCGCTTAGTTCAAATGTAGCTGACCCATTGCCGCCCTCACCTTATAACTCTCTACGGGATTCCACCAACTCTCCTGGTCCTACTACAACGCAAGGCATAGCAACCGATGCTTCCACCCTAAAGGTGCTTAGCTGGAATGTAGCTGGTCTTTCCAGCAAACTTGACCTACCAGATTGGAATTCCTTAATAACGCCTTACTCCATTTGTATCTTCCAGGAGAACTGGAGCATAGTGCCCCACCATATGGTCGGTTATACCACCTTCTTTATACCGGCCATTTCACCACCAACAGGAAAAGGTCGCCCTTCGGGAGTTCTCCTGATTTGGGTTAACATCTCTATAGGGTGCTCTGTAAGGCAAGCCTCTACTATCTCCCCTGACATCCTAAAACTAACTCTAAGGGGGCCCCATGGAAGGAAGCCTATTGTGATTTTCAATGTTTAAGCCAGGGGCCTCAATGGTGGTGCACTATCGCCAGTATTTCCACTTCTAGAGGGCGAATTACGTAAGTGCCACCATACATCACACATATTAATAGCCGGTGATTTCAACTGTTGCTATGAGCCCCTTGCCTCACTGGACCTCCCTCATCTTTTTGAGGAGGATTTCAAAAGAGGCATTCCCTCGTTATCCCCAACTCCCATAAAGAGATGGACGAAAACAGCCATCTTTCTAAACACTATGACACTTGAGTTTGGCTTAAGGGCTACAAATGGTAGAACATCTTCTGACCTTCAAGGTATGCACACTTATAATAGGACCAACCATTCATCTCGGATCGACTACATACTTCTTGATCTTAATCTCTGGGCATACGAGGTAGATATGGTAATAGTCCCCTCACATGATAGCAACCATAATCAGCTATCAATCAGCATAAAATCATTATGGGAAGACATACATGGGTCTCTGCCTCTTCCAGCAATTAGCACCATGCAGACCCACGAGGTATGTCCTGCCAATTGCGAGAGACGCCTTAAATGGCATAATGTGAGCCTAGATGATGTAAAAATCGATTCAATTAGATCCATAATGAAGGAAGTGCAAGCCGATCTGGCCCCACTAAGCGACCATGAGACAAACTTAGATAAAGCTTTTGATTTTTCAAGATACTATAAGTAAGCTGGGCAATTTATTCCGTATAGAGGGTAAGGGTGGCCCATCAAGTGGTATGACTAAACGCATCTCCACCGATGGGTGGTACACACCAATGTGCAGGAAGAAAAAATCTGCCCTAATTGCAGCCATAAAAACAAGGATCATATCTGAGATCCAGCTGGCCAGGAAGGACTATAAGGTTGCCGTCTCTAACGCCAAAAAACTCTGGGAAGATCAGTATTGGCAGGTACTTAGAGAGGCTTCTTACAAACGAGATTCTGGCTCTTTTTGGGAAATAATCAGAAGCAAAACCAGGCCAACCCATACACTTTTAACATGCAACATTACGAGCATGGCCTGGTCCGAACACTTCTCCAAACTTTACTCCTCTCAGTCGGAAGAGTTGGGGACATCCTCTATCGACGATGTCCCCCCTCTTGCGAAAGCTCCAAATCCTACTCTATTTACTGAAAGGGAAGTAGTTTTCGCTATCAAGTCTATTGTTCCCTTGAAGGCAGCTGGCCCAGACGGCATTCCTGGAGATGTTTTAAAACTTGATCCATCTCGATGGGGGAGGCTTCTTTCTATCTTAATCAATGCAATCGATAATGGTGCCTCGGTCCTCGAGTCCTGGAAGGGGGCGGAGGTTGTTCCCATATTTCAAAAGGGAGCTAGAGACGATCCAGCGAATTATCGCCCGATCAGTCTTATTGATTCATCCCAGAAGGTGATCGGGAAAGTGATCCTGGAGAGGATTCTATCTTGGGCCAATGAGAATAATATTATCTCTGACTACCAAGCAGGCTTTAGGGTCGGAACAGGCACCATAGAGCAGGCCTTTAGGCTGTTTCTCCTCTACTGGAAGGTCGTACTTCTTGGAAAGGGCAGTCTCTATCTTGCCTTTATCGACCTGAAAACAGCTTTCGACCTTGTCCCTCGCAATACTTTGTGGCGTGTTTTGGCCAACATGAATATCCCTTCTTACTTGTTGGCTTTACTAATGAAATTGCACGAGGTAAATTATGCCCAAGTGCGTTGGGGGTCCCAGGGTCAGAAAACGGAGAGAATCCCAGTGAACAGGGGCGTCCGCCAGGGATGTGTCCTCGCCCCTACCCTATTCTCATTATATGTGAATGGGGTAGTGGAGCATCTGAAAAAAGTTCCTTCTGATGCCCCATCCCTGGCGGGCGATCGTATTCCAACTCTCCTGTTCGCGGACGATACTCTCCTGCTATCTAAATCGCTAAAGGGTTTACAAATCCTGCTTGATAGTTTTCAGGCTTTCTGTAGTGCTAGAGGCCTCATTATAAATACCTCTAAAACTAAGTACTTAATCTTAAATACACCCAGAAAGTTAGGGCGGCCACCAGTCCTGAATTCGGTCACCCTTGAGCGGGTGAAAGAATTCGATTACTTGGGTATCCGCATTTCTGATACGATGTCCTGGTCATCCCATTTACAAAAAATGCTACTAACCCACAAGAGGGTTACTGGCGCCCTCCTTAGGGAGCATCGATCCTCCATGTCCCGGCCGATAGCCCCAGCTTTGGATATATACAAAGCAAAAGCTGTGAGTTCGGCACTTTACGGTGCCGAACTATGGGGCTTATCTAATATTGATGAGCTTGCCAAGTCCGAATCTAGCTTCTTTAAAGAATTATTGGCACTCCCACAGAGCACCCCTTTAGTTCCGTTACTAATGGACCTAGGGTGCCACACAATCAAAGACTTGGCAAAAGTACGCCCCTTACTGCTATGGGCCCGGATTTGGCCAAATACGCAGAGGGTCTATCCGATATTTTATCCATCCCTTCTTGGCATAAAATTAAATGGTTGAAAGAAGTCAAAACTTTACTTATGGATCTTGGCCTTAAAGAAGCTTGGGACAATAAAACTTCTCCCCCAAAAGCAGAACTCAAGAAGCTTTACTGGAGATGGGTGATCGCAAAAAGAAATTCTAATTCTTTTGGCGGCTGTAGAACTACTGAATTCCTCACGTTTAAAGATGTAGTGTGTTACGAGCCCTCTTTTGACATAATCCAAAAGCCGTATGACCGATCCCTCTATTTTAAGTTTAGGATTGGCACTCTTCCGGTTCGTGAGTTGACTGCACGTTGGAAACCGCCCTCACAGACATCTCAATATTGCCCTTTTTGCGAGTCTTTAATTGAGTCGATCGCGCATGTCTTATTCGCATGCCCGAAATACAGAATCCCAAGATCCTATTGGCTTACTCCCTTATGTAAAACCTTGGGAACACGCCACCACCGCATAGCTTTGCGTATCCTGAAATCAGATGCTCGACCTCTTTATGCCTGTGCTCTGGCAAAATTCTTGAGGTGGTCCTGGCTGCTGAGAACCAAAGCCCTTGCAGCCTCTAGCTAAGCTGGATGATTGATCCCCCTCTTTGTATATATTCCATTTTTTAAATTGTCTTATTTATTGTGTCTATATGTATTTTTCGTAAAACTCTTGCTGTATAACTTGGGATCTACGGATGTTATTGTATTTCTCCGGCTTGTGCCTATTTTGTACGTTACATTTGTATGTGCTTTTTAAGATATGTCTTTATCGAAATAAAGCTTATTTCAATTCAATTCATACTCTCACAATCAAAATGGACAAAATGGCCACAAAGTTAGACAAACCAGAAGCGCGCCTAGACACTGCGGAGCAGCGAATCTCCAATGTCTAAGATGAGTCGCATGCGTCAGCAAATAGGTGCGGCGACATGGAAAAAATTCTAGGGGTTAGAACGGCAAAGAATGAAGATTTGGAGGCACACTCTCTGTGAAACAATCTGCGAATAATGGGGGTTCAAGAAAGCACATATACAGGCCGACTTGAAGACTACGTCGAGGCAATGCTCAAAGAAGTGTTTGGTGCGGAGAACGTTTTCGAAGTACTAATCTGTGCGCTCTCAATGATCGCTGGCTCCTAGGCCACCACCTGGCGCACCGCCACGGCCTATTGTGGCTAGAATCTTGAACTATCGGGATTGTGACCCCCTGTTCCTCACAGGTGGTCGCTCCCCTTCCACTGCTGCTACCTGACGCCTGCTACCTGACGCCTGCCTACCAGACGCCTGCCTGCCTGCTGTCACCGCTGACCCCCCTGACGCCACTTACCTCTTCCGCCGCCGCTGACCTCTGCCCCGCCACTACCTGACGCCTGCCTGCTCGCCTGCTGTCACCGCTGACACCCCTGACGCCACTTACCTCATCCGCCGCCGCCGACCTCTGCCCCGCAACTTCCAGGTACTGCCCTCCGCTCGCTGCCTGCTCTGCTGCCCTTCTTCGTGCCAGCTCACCGCCGCCCCGGTCACTCGCCTTCCTTTCCCGCCTCCCAGTTCCGGTTTCCCGCCACTGACCCCGCAGTCCCGCCTCCCCTTCCTTCCCATTGGCCACCCAGCCTCCCGCCTCCCAGCTGACCCTCCCTCCCGGCTCACTACTTATGACGCCCCCTCAGCGACCGCGCAGCGGACGCGCGCAGCGGGAGCGCCGAAGGTAAGCCCGTCTGCGCCCGTCCGCGCCTGGACCGCGCCCAGCGCCAGACCCCCTGGCCCCCGCGCCCGCCAGCCCCCCCGCAGGACCTACGATGCCGCCACACTCATCGCACTCAACACCGCCCGAACCCCCGGGTGCCACCAAGCATCCCCGAGACACACCCACGGACCCTTCGCCTGCAGATCCTGCAAATTCTCCTGCCTCCGCACCGGCACCGCACCCACCAAGACGGACAGCAGCAACCACCTGAAGTGCATCCTGCTCAACACCCGCTCCGTCCACAGACACGCCATGGAACTCTGGGACCTCCTCGACACCGCATCTCCTGACGTTGCCTTCCTCACGGAAACCTGGATGAACGCCTCCTCAGCCCCCGACATCGCCATCCCGGACGGCTACAAGATCATCAGGAAAGATCGCGTCAACCAGACCGGAGGAGGCATCGCCATCGTCCACAAAAGCACCATTCGCATCTCGACTGACTCCACCGACACACTCAACGCCGCCGAACACCTGCATTTCCAGATCCACCTCAATCCCAAGACGACCCTCGGAGGCACCCTCATCTACAGACCCCCGGGACCATGCACACAATTCAGCGAAGACATCGCCGACTTCATCAGCCCGCACGCCCTCCCCTCCGCCGACTACATCCTCCTCGGGGACCTCAACATCCACCTGGAGAACAACAACGACCGCAACACCACCACCCTGCTGGACAACCTGGCCAACCTCGGGCTGAAGCAACTGGTCAACACCCCCCACCCACTACGCCGGCCACACGCTCAACCCCGTCTTCTCATCCAGCAAGCACGTCACCTTCAGCCACTCCACCGGACTTCACTGGACTGACCACAGCTGCGTCCACTTCAGCTTCAAAAAGAACACTGTCCACCACCACCCGAAGCGGGTTCCCCACAGGAACTGGAGCAAGATCACCGTCGACCAGCTCGCCACCTCCCAGGACAACGGACCCTAACACAGCAGCCCTCAACCTCACTCAGTGGCTGACCTCCTGTGCCGACGACCTCGCCCCACTGAAGAACCCACTCACCAGGCACAGAAGCAAGAAGGCCCCCTGGTTCACCGACGAACTCAAGAACTCCAAGAAGGCCTGCCGCACCCTCGAGAAGGCCTGGCTCCTCGACAAGACCGCCGACAACATGACCACCCTCAAACTCGCTACCCGCAGACACCACCAGCTCATCCGCACCACCAAGAAGAAATCTCTGAAGGAACGACTGGACAAGAACGCCCATGACAGCAAGGAGCTCTTCAACATCGTCAAGGAGTTCTCTAACCCCAGCACCGGCAACAACGACATCACTCCCTCACAGGAGCTCTGCGACTCCCTCGCCTCGTACTTCCACTGCAAGATCGCCAACATCCACAACAGCTTCGGCGTTTCACCCCCGCACCCATCGGTCGAACCTACGCACCCCGCCGCCATCCTCCAGACATGGACCAAGGTGACCCCCGAAGACAACACGCATGATGAACACCATCCACTCCGGATCGCCGACAGACCCGTGCCCCCACCATGTCTTCAACAAAGCTGCCTCTACCATCGCACCCCACCTCCGAGACATCATCAACACCTCCTTCGACACAGCCACCTTCCCGGAAAGCTGGAAGCACGCCGAGCTCAGCGCTCTGCTGAAGAAACCAACAGCGGACCTGACCGACCTCAAGAACTTCCGCCCCATCTCGCTCCTTCCCTTCCCCGCCAAAGTCATCGAGAAGGTCGTCAACAAGCAACTGGCCGCCTTCCTCGAGTCGAACGGATCCCTCGACCCATCACAGTCCGGATTCGGAGCCAACCACAGCACCGAGACCGCCCTCATCGCAGCCACCGACGACATCCGAGCCCTGCTTGACAACTGTGAAACAGTGGCACTCATCCTCCTAGACCTCTCCGCAGCATTTGACACTGTCTGCCACCGCACCCTAGTCCAACGCCTCAACGACACCGGCATCCAAGGGACAGCCCTGGAATGGATCACCTCATACCTCTCCGGCAGAACACAGAGAGAACGCCTCCCTCCTTTCCTCTCTGAGGCCACCGGAGTCATCTGCGGCGTCTCGCAAGGATCATCGCTCAGCCCCACTCTCTTCAACATCTACATGAAACCCCTCGCTGCCATCGCACGCCAACACAACCTCAACATCATCTCCTACGCCGATGACACCCAGCTGATTCTCTCCCTCACCAGAGACCCCGACACCGCCAAAACCAGCCTACACGAAGGGATGAAAGACGTCGCCGAATGGATGAACACCAGCCGCCTGAAATTGAACACGGACAAGACAGAAGTCCTCATCCTGGGACTATCGCCCTCCGCATGGGACGACTCCTGGTGGCCCCCGGCCCTAGGCACCGCACCCAAGCCTACGGACCACGCACGCAACTTGGGCGTCATCCTGGACTCCTCCCTATCTATGACCAGACAAGTCAACGCCGTATCCTCAGCCTGCTTCCACAACCTTCGCATGCTCCGTAAGATCTTCCGCTGGATCCCGACCGAGACCAGGAAGACGGTCACCCAGGCCCTCGTCACCAGCAGACTAGACTACGGAAACACCCTCTACGCTGGCACAACAGCCAAGCTTCAGAAAAGACTTCAACGTATCCAGAACGCCTCCGCCCGACTCATCCTGTACGTCCCCCGACGCAGCCACATCTCGAGCCATCTGAGGGACCTGCACTGGCTCCCCGTCAACAAGAGGATCACGTTCAGACTCCTCACCCACGCACACAAATCCCTCCACGACCTTGGCCCAAGATACCTCAACGACCGCCTGACCTTCTACACGCCCACCCGCCAGCTACGATCCGCAAACCTCGCCCTCGTCCCTCGCATCCAGAGAACCACCGCCGGAGGAAGATCCTTCTCCTATCTGGCGGCCAAGACATGGAACTCCCTGCCCTTCCACCTGCGACTGACCCCGGACCACCTCGCCTTCAGGAGACAGCTCAAGACCTGGCTGTTCGAGCAGTAGCAGACCCCCTCCCTCATGCGCCTTGAGACCCTTCCGGGTGAGTAGTGCGCAATACAAATTTCTTGATTGATTGATTGATTGTGCTGCGATTGGCAAGGGAGAAACAGACCAGCTACAAGGGAAACGTGGTATCTTTTCTCCCGGACTTTACCATGGAGGTCCATGCGGCGCACAGGGAGTTTGCTCCCATCAAGAGGAGCCTATGCGAGGTGGAAGTCCCAAAAGCGATGCTGTACCCCGCAAGGTTGCGGATCACGAATGAAGGCAAGATTAACTTTTTCTCAACGCCGAAAGCAGCCCAGGACTTCTTCAAGCAGGTGAAAGTTAAGCAGAAGAGTCTGCGGCATTCGTCTTCCCCTGCGCACTCTGAGTCCTAGCAGCTGGGGTGAGTCATTTAAATTGGGTGCACGATTTGAAGAGGAGATTTACCACATGCTGGAACAGTTGGTCATCTTCAATGGTGAGCAGGGGTGTTTAAATCTGGAACTATGACTGATGAATCACTGGTATCCAAGAACTATGTTTGTCGAGCTCGTGGAGCTTAGGACTGACCCAGCTGAGCTTACAGGTTGGCTAGACAATATAGAAATGGGATTGTAGAACTCCATGGTATCTCGTGACAGTAAGATTCAGGTATATCTGTGTAAGTGGCCTGGTGGGTGGTATCGAGGTTGGTGGATTCACTGGACCAGCCTTGTTGCAATGCTACAGTCTGAATTGGGGGATTGGGAGACAGCAGTCAATATGGACTGTGTTATGATTTTGCATAAGAGTTGTACTCCTGTTGGTAATGTAAGATAGAAGCTATATATCAAGATGTTCCCCAACTACAATGTTGTTCCGGCCACATCCGCTCTGCGGATGGGAGGACGAGTAACTAGCCGCCCCTTGAGGGTGTTCCCCAACACAGAATGTTGGTTGCAACTGTTCTGTGGTTGTGTCTTTGGCATGTTTGGGATGCTAAAGTGGGAGGAGGGAACTGGTGGTTTGTTTTTTCAGACATGGTATAATGCTGGTGCTCGAATACGCTTGTTAAATGGCTACAGTTGTATGCACACAGTAGAGGAATAGTATGCACATACAAGACACCACAAAAATGGTAGATGTGATTCGGCTAATGACATGGAATTTCCGGGGGCGGAATAATCCCACAAAAATCAGGCAGGTGTTGGCATATCTGGACAGGCATCAGGGGCACCTGGCTTTATTACAGGAGACGCACCTCACAAGCGTTGGTGAGAGTAGGGTGGGTGCAAGGTGGGAGGCGGTAAAGGCGGCCTCCTCATATTCATCTTACACCAGCAGGCCATGATTTTAGTGAAACGGGGACTCCCTTCCGGCTTACACATACAGAATGAATCAGATTTGGGCAGGTACATTCAGGGATGCCTCTGCGGTACGAATTTTACTATTCTTACCACATATGGGCCCAATGCAGATGACCCAGCATTTTATAACAGACTGGAGAACAAACTGTTCTAACTTCAACCAGAAGTACTCTTATGGGGGGGGGACAACATGAACACGTATCTAGATCCCAATATGGATCGAAGTGCGACCACGACATGGCAGGAAAAAGATTGGCACAAGTCATACATGACATGAACACGCATAAACGTATTGATATTTGGAGAACGCGGAGCCCAAAGGTGCGGGAGAGTACCCACATCTCCGTACACAAAACATGGTCCAGGTTGGACTGCTGGCTGATCTGACATGGCTGCGCTGTGGGTCAAGGGAGTGTGACATCTCCTGAGCATTTCGGATCATTGCCCAGTGGCACGGACCATGAGCATCCCCTCACATTTCTGCCAGCCCTTTCAATGGCGACTGCAGGCATCATCATTGCTAGATCCTACTTTTAGAGACTGGGATCGCTGTTGCTCTGTAACTGGGTTGTTCACAGCAAATTGTAACCTGTGAATCATCCATTTTAGGTTTCTACAGCAACTGTATTATATACTTAAACAGTTAAAGAGGTATGGGTTGCGAGAGTCAGACGATTGTACAAGATACAAGATACAGGAGGCGGATTTTATACATGTAGCCTGGCTATGTGGGAGGGTGCATTACTTTTGGGAGCATGTTACCAAGACCCTGATGTTGTAATGGAACCGGTGGCTTGCATGCCACAGATGTGCTTACTGGGTCACTTGCAGCCGCAAAATAGGTTATTGGTGTGGCTAGCTCTCCTCTAGGGGAAACGGAAGGTTACTCAATAATAGGATAGCAGAAATGTACCACGGCAGCAACAATGGCTAGAAGATCTTATTTATTGTAGAGATCAGCTATCATATTACGCTGAAGAACTTCCTGTGCCATCTAGGCCATAAGACATTTGGGCACCACTCACGGTTTATCTGCTGTCCTCACACGAAACGAGCCTGGCGGCTGCAGCAGTTAACAAAGGCAGCCTGAACATTGATGAGTAAATTTATATGTGTTTCTATTATGTATAATGTGTATGTATACTGATGTGTAATGCAATTCATGAGCTGTCTGCATTGGAATGTACATGTCTGGTACATATGGGTTTGTATGTGTTCTTGATGTTTTCTCTGTAACATATCAAAATAAAATATAAATAAAAAGTGCCCTGACTTCTTACAGTTGAAACACCAGGCCTTCTGGGGATAAATGTTCTTCCCTTTGTACCTACCATTGGACTGGAAAGAGTTTTGGGACCCACCCCCCTGAGCAGGTTTTTGGGGCCCTTTACAAGACTTTGGGTTTTTGTCTTTGGGGTTTTCACCCCCTTTCCTAGGGAGGTTTGGTAAACCCTTTCTTTTTGTCACCCCAGGTGGCTGTTTTTGTTACCCTAGTCTTAACCCAGTGGTCTGCATTCTTTCCCAATTCTGGGGAAGAAATTAGACCTAGGTCTACCAGATGTTGATGCCACTTCTCATTAGTGCAATTATTCAAAATATGTTCTTTCATAAAAACATTGTTAAGTCCATTTAAATCATGCACATTGTTTCCAGTCAAAGTCAATTCAGGACTGCTTTTGGGCTTTGTAAGCCCCCCTGAATCTAATCCTATATTCCTCAGTTGTGAGCCCAAAGGCCTCAGAGTGTTCATGAGGTCACAAGACCTAGCATCTGCCTCTGTGTCAGGACTCTGTCTCTGCAGATACTAGTGAACAGTTCCCAAATGAGTGCCACCCACTGTGACTTCCTCACTTTTCTCATTTTCACAAGCTCTCTCAAAAGCTGTGAACCATTTGGTGATGTCATCACCTTCCTCAAATTTGGGGACAGTCCCTTTGGTGATTTTGGGATCATGAGCTTGCGCTCTGTTCTATTTAAAATGTTGCCGCCACTATTGATGGGAGCTAAGCCCACATCTGCTCTTTCTTTTTCTAGAACCAGGGGTCTGGTCCCTAGATCTAACCTTTTGGTCATCCTCACTAAGAGGCTGATCTAATTTAGGCTGTCTTCAATGGACTGAAGCACCTGACCCACCTGTGTGGGATCTAGGTGCTGTGCAATGTATTCTTGGAGTCAGGGGCACGGCGGGTTGAAAGTTATCCCCTCCATCCACTTTCGAGCTACTCAACCATGTTTTCTAGGTCATTGGTTACATTTTCACTAAGGATTCTTGTTAATAGACATTCTACAAAAAAGATTCAACACTTTTACCCCCAACTATGAGTTTTTATTTTTCTAAAATTCTAAATGGACTTAACCAAGGCCCTAACAAGACATAGTAATTTGGAAAAATTAGTCAATTCAAAAGTTCAGAATTCTAACAGACAATTTAGGAGTTCTGTCGTGTGATCAGGTGTTGACCAAGTCAGTTCAACAAATGCAAAGTTGTAGACCCCACCGCTGATCCATCAATGAAGGAAGCTGGCACTGTGTATATACTATACCAAAGTAAGGTCTAGTGTGCACAGAGTCCAGTGGAACTTCAAAGGTAGGCAGAGGTAAAAGTAGATACTACCTAACTCTCTATTGGTGGTAGTGTGGGCGGGCAATAAGGTTTTATCAGTGGGTAGTGTTAAGCAAGTATGTACACACTCAGGCAAGAAATGTCACACTCGAAGACTGAACTCAGACCAATTGACTGACTGAAACATTTATGAAGCGCGCTTATGCCGTGGCGTCTTGGCGCTAAGAGGACCAAACACACAGCGCGAAGCCCTAGGGGCTTGGAAAAAGGAAGGTCTATTAGGTTCCAGCCTGACAACCTCCGGAAGAGAGTTCCACAAATTGGAGGCTTGATATGAAAAGCCAGCTCCACCCCATCTAGCTCTTAATTCTGGGGACACAGACCAGCCCTACATTAGCAGATCCAAGGGTACGAGCGGGTCGGTACATGGGAAACATCAATTGAATGTCCAAGGCTCCGCCCCCATAAATTGCCTTATGCACCAGACAAAGAGCTTTGAATTTTACCCTCTGGCCTACTGGAAGCCAGTGCAGCTGTTTGAGAACTGCTGAGGTCGGATGATGTTTGGGCAGGTCGTGAAGTAGTCGCGCTGCCGCGTTCTAGAGGGATTGGAGTTTTTTCGTCTGTCCCTTACCTATCCCGAGAAAGAGCGCATTACAATAGTCCACTTTTGAAAGGACTAGGGCTCCCACCACCGTTGAACGGAGAGACAACGGGATAAAAGGTAGAATCTTCCGCAAGATTTTCAAAGTAAAGAATCAGGCTGAGGTGACTTGATTGACTTGAGAGGCGTACTTTAGATCTTTATCCAGTACCACTCCCAAGTTCCTTGCCAGGATTACCGGGACTGGACAGGAGCCTGCCTCAGGGGGCCACCAAGTTTGGCTCCAGATGGAAGGAAGTTGGCCAAACTCTATGACCTCGGTCTTATCAGTATTTATCTTCAGGAAGTTCCCAGTCATCGACATTACATCAGTAAGACAGTTCCGGAACCTCTCAGCTGTTTGCTCGACATTCTGAAACATGGAGACCACTAATTGAGTGTCGTCAGCATACGACACGAACATTAAACCATGTTCAGTAATAACCTGTGCCAGAGGTCTGACATACAGATTAAAAAGAGTTGTGTGTAGAAAATTATTTAGTTGCATTTTATTTTCTAGAACCAAGCCAGGCCTGGTACAGGTAAGTGTAATAGTGCTTAGCAAGAATAATGCAGTTAGATAGAGTTCAAAAGCAGTTGAAGGCAATTGGATTGGTTACAGTTAAATCACTGGTTCATAAAACAGTTGGAATAATTTTCAGGTACTATTGAGATTAATTTGCATGTTACTTTTCATATTATTTTAAGTTAATTGCTTTTCGGTGTGGTATGTCAAGAGTTCACACTGGGACATTTCCTAGATAAAAGTTAAGTAAATCAGTTTTTGCACATATGCAGCTTCTTAAGGTTTCATACAAAACAACTTCACACGGAACAATTTTCACAAGAAAGCAGTCAATGCAGTCCTATGGGAGAAAACAATGTTATCGGTTTAATGGTAAGTACTTGGGTTTGGGAGTTGGTTTTCTGGGGTTAGAGCAAGGGTTCCCCCAGTGTCAAGGATGCACTCAAAGCAACCTCAGCAGCACTAAGGTGGCCGGGTGCAGAGGGCTGAGGCCCAATGTTATCCAATAGGGGATAGGGGGCTGCTCATGAGCAGGCCACAAGGTTGGGTGAAAAAAAGCTCCTAGACTTAGGCTCAGGGCAAAGGGGGAGACCTCCTCGTGGTGTTGAGTCACTCTAACTTGGGCATCAGAGTGGTGCAGACGTGCAGATTTGGCCAGAGTCTGAGGGTGAGCAAATCCAGTGCTCACAGGAGACAAAATATTGTTTGGGAAGGCAGGGCAGGTCCTCTGGGTTCTGAGGGCCTGCTGGCTGCAGGACACTGTGATTTCGCTGGAGCACGTCGAGGTTGGGACATGCCGTTAGGGCTGGGGCCAAGTCAGTTGGTGGCCTCCTCTTTTTCCAGCACCGCTTCTTCAGTAATTGATTCTCCTCGTCTGAGGAGGCAAGGTTTAGGGTTGCTCCTAAATTCAGGGGCGTTACAGGTAGGTACAGTTCGGGAGGGGGGGGGCATAAGCCTCACTCTGGTTGGCTGGGTCTCCCCACATCTTCAAGATGGCAGGGACTGAGTTGTGCTTCACCTCGCCTCCCCCACCTCAGGGGTGGGGTTGGCAAATGTGGGCACACCTCTCCTCCTAGCTTGGTTTTTCCACAGATTCTACCGCCCAAAGTGGGGGTCAGAACTGGTGGGGGCCAGTTGCTGTGATTTCACAAAGGTGGCAAGCCTTTGAAGCTTCCCCTTTGTGGACCCTGCCCATACTGGGGGGGGGGGGGGGGGGGGGGGGGGGAGGCTTGGCACCTTCACCCAGGATGCGCTTTGTTTCAGGACCCCGAGAGCGGCAGGCTCTCGACCCAGGGGTCAAGGAACATGTCTGGTGCTGGCAGCTGGCTAGCAGCCACTCAGCCAGGAGACTAGAGTTAGGTCGTTTTTCAGTGGGCATCTCCAAGATGCCCTCTGAGTGCATTTTTCATTAAATCCCACACTGGCATCAGTGAGGGTTTAATATACTGAGAGGTTTTATATCAAAATTCCCAGTTTTCAGTAAAGCTGTCATTGTACTGTGGAGTTTGTAATGACAAACTCCCAGACCATATACTCTTTATGGCATAACTGCAGTTACAATGTCTAAGAATTGACTTAGACACTGTAGGGGTACAGGGTCATGCACTTGTACCCTCACCTCTGGTATAGTGCACCCAGCTAGAGGGGTGGCTTACCTATGCCAGGACAGTGGATTGTAAGAATGGCGCACAGGGATTTGTGCCATGTCGACTCTTCACTTTGTTATGCACCAAAACACACAGCCTGCAACGGCAGTGTGTGTGTAAAGGTGCAGTGCCTCTCAGGGTGGCACATTAAGTGCTGCAGCCCTTAGAGGCCTTCCCTGGTCACAGTGCCCTTGGTAGCTATGGTACCTTTTACAAGGGACTTGTATGTGGCCAGAGAGTTGGCAATTGCTTTTTGCAACAGTAGTTTAGGCAAAGAACATAGGCCCTGGATACCTGTTTGGCAGGAACCCAGGGAACACTCCGTCAAAGTGCATTAACATTTAGGCAGAAAGTGGGGGGCAACCATGCAAAAAGGGGAACTTTCCTACAATGTCAACTTGGAACTCAAGACACTGGAGCTCTGGAATCCCAGAGACTATAGTATTGTGTATAATAAAATTATGTGTGCACCTTTTGGTCAAATAAAAAGGCTTACATGTTTAGGGAGGCTTGTTAAAAATGCGACCTCTGGTGCTATGCAGGAAAATCCCATCACCTGGTTCGAGAAGAATCTGGCCTGATTTAGATCGTGTGGAAGGAAGAAAGGAGCGGGTGGCATTAACCGACTCGTGGTTACATTGTGAGAGGTAAAAAAGTTAAACCGGGAGCAAAATACCCTAGTAATGGATCAATTTAAGAAGTCTTCCTTAACTACGCAAAGGGAAATCCACAGATTGAAGCGCGTAAAAAAAGGAATGAAGGCATCCTAACGAGTGGGGGGGATTTGAACTGGATTAAACAGAGAGGTTGCACATTACGGTGACTCGCGTAAATATTGGGCTCCAAGAGCCAAATACTGTGATAGTAGAATTAAGGCAGATGCAGAGTGTACCCAATATATCTCACAGTTGTATGCATTAAACTATGAACGGGCTCAATTTAGAGCTCCCTTGGGGAATACTTATGGCCCCCTTCCTGTAAGGAATTAGAGTGCTTCATTAAAGGGACAAGGCACTCAGGTGCGATGGCCCCGGACGATCTTCCGATAGCTAAAATTAAGCAAGATAATTCCGCATGGGGTCATTTCCTGTTTGGTACTCTCCTACTGCTATGCACACAGGATTATTTTGTCCTCTTGGTAAGGAAACATTGTGGTTCCATTATATAACAAGCATTGGCAATGCAATAGGTCACGCATTTACGAGTTTGAGCTATTGGCATTGTAAATGAAAATGCAGTTCATTTATGTGTTGTTTTTAAAACAGATAAATAAAAGGCAGTCATTTACAATGCCAATAGCTTAAACTCTAGCAATTGCAAGACCTATTGCATTGCAAATGTGTGTCTACACTCATCCAAGGAGACAACCTCTCCGAAACAGGATTACCCGGAAGAGCCTACCACTAGAGCTGTCAACTATAAGTGGTCCTATCCGAGTGGGGCTAACGTGGTGACCTCTGCTGATCGTCATGGAACTGAACAAACTGCATTAATGGTTGTGCATTAGTGGTTGACTGCTCTTAGGCAGAGGTGGTTGGAGCAGCACCCAGCCCTTCCCTTGTTTGTAGGCAGAGAAAGGTCTACAAACAATCTCCGGGGTATTGGAGGCTCGCGCGAGGCTGCCTGCACCTGCTTCTCACGTGCTGTCATGGGTGACCAGATCTCAAGGGCCTTTGAAAGGAAGCGCTATCATCTTGCTACAAACAGATAGTCGGCTATAAGTGGTTGCTCTTCTCTGCGGTTGGATGAATGTACGTATACGGTAGCGCTAGGCAGGCTGCAGAGACGACTGGGTCACACTCGAGACAAAGTAGGATGGTAGTTTGTACTGACCAGTGCTTTGAGCACATCGAGTGACTAGCTCATTGGGTCTTGTATGCATGCACAAACATTGCATGGCCCATATTCACACGCACTAAGGGATGGGCTGGGCTCAGTGCGATTTCAATGGTAATCTGTGTTGCAGGGATGTTCATCTCAGAGCTGGATTAAACTACAAGCGGGTGATGAAAGGGTTACCTTTTGTTTTAAGTTTAAGATGGGAGAGGACTTCACTGTATGCAATTCTGACGGGGTTTGGTCGTTTTATTGACCTTTAACAGTATGGAGTTTATTGATTTAGGGGATTGATGACGTGCGAGCGTCCCCTTTCATTTATTTCAGAGTGCTGTTGTAGGAAAGTAGGTTTCTGTTGCAGTAACCCCCCCCACACTTTTTGCCAGACTACTGATGCACTTTTTCCTTGGGTGTGCCCTAGGTCCCTGCCAATCAGGTTCCCAGGGCTTGTGTTCTTTTCTTTCCCCAAAACTAACCCAATTGGCATCTCTGGCCAACCCCTGGTAAATGGTACCACAGGTACCCAGGGCACCGTGACCAGGGAAGACCTCTAAGGGTTGCAGCACTTATTGTGCCACCTTAGAGGCCCTGTACCTTTAGAGACACACTACCTTTGCAGACTGCGTGTTTTGGTGCAGAACAAAGTAAAGAGTCGACATGGCACACATCCCTGTGTGCCATGCCTACAACCCACTGCCCTGGCATAGATCAGACACCCCTCTAGCTGGGTGCCCTATGCCAGTGGTGAGGCTACAGGTGCATGAGCCCTGTACCCCTACTGTCTTTAACCTCATTCTTAGGCATTGTAAGTGTAGTGCTGCCATTAAGAGTATACGTTGCCAGGAACTTGTCATTACAAACGCCACAGCACCATAATGGTTCCACTGAAAACTGGGAAGTTTGGAATCAAAATTCTCAGCCCATTAAACCCACACTGATGCCAGTGTGGGATTTGATGAAAAATGCACACAGAGGGCATCTCAGAGATGCCCCATGAAAAACGACCAGCCTCTGGTGGGTTCCCTGACTGGTACACACAAGCCTGCCACCACGAGACATGTTTCTGGACCCCTAGGGTGGGAGCCTAAGCTCCCTGAGACCAGAAACAAAGCCTTTCCTGTGCGGAGGTTTAACACCTCCCCTAGGCCAAGAAGAGCCATCTGTGGCAGGGGAGCTTCAAAGGCCTGGCAGCCTTTGTAATGCGACCCCCAGCCTCTCCTGCAATCAGGAGCAGGCCCCCTTCCTGTCTCCCCTCCCTTTCAGCGGGAAGACGGGCGGGAAAAACTAGCCAGCCCAGGAGGTGTGCCCACCTCTGCCAACTCCACCCCTCAGGTGGGGAAGCGAGGTGAAGCCCACTCTCCAGTGCTCGCCATCTTGCAGATGGTATGCACTCCCCAATCAAGACTAGGGATTGTGCTCACTCCCCCACGTGGGGTGAGTACACCAAGGGTGTAGTCACCCTAAGGTCAGTAGCCCATTGGCTACTGACCTCAAGACCCCTAAAACGCCCCCTAAATACAGTATTTAAGGAGCAGCCCTGAACCAAGAAGGCAGATCCAGCCTACCTACAAGAAGAAAAACAAGGACGACGCCCACTGACTTGGCCCCAGCCCTGTCTTCCCTCGAACCTGCTCCTGCGAAATCCCAGCATGTCCAGCAGCCAGCAACCTCACAAACCCCAGAGGACCTGCCTGCCTTCACTTTCCAGCCTGTTTTTCCTGTGAACACCCGACGTGTTTCAACTGCAGCTTCTGGTGCCAGCCAGAGACTGCGAATTAAGCACACACTGCAACCGCCGTACCCGGCCCGAGCAGAAAAACACCACGAGGAGGTCCCCTCAGCGATTCTGACCAGAGATCTGGCGACACCTGACCTGCCTCAAGCCTCCAGATGCCTGCAGCCTCAATCCAGAGGACCCCCCTACCGCGACCAGAGCCAGTAAGAAAATCAAACGTCACAAGGCACCCCTGCATCAGACCCCACGGCCTTGTGTGCCCAAACCAACGGTGCCTAACCAACCTACGACATCCCAACTTACCCCTCAAAGTGGTGGTCGCACCCAGTAGGTCCTCGCCCTGAGCCTGCAGTCTTACTTTGTCCCAAAGGTCTCCATTGAAAACCGCAGGGCACCCGACCTCAAAACCGCACCCTGCACCCGGCCGCCCTAGTGCCGTTGAGGGTGCACCTTTGGTGCTACTTTGGTCCCCAACTTGCCCTGAGCTTAACCCTAGGAGCTTTGTTCCCACAACCCAGTGGCCTGCTTGCCAGCAGCCACCAACCGGAGGCCCCCTATCCCCCATTGGATAACATTGGGCCTCAACACACTGCACCCGGCCGCCCTAGTGCCGCTGATGGTGCAACAACAGTGCATCACTGACCCTGGGAGACCTCGAAGTCTAAGCCCAGAACCTTAACTCCCACAGCCGATTACTTACCTGAGAAACGTCAATCTGTTTTCCCTCCGTAGCATAACATTGACACTTTTTCTCTAAAAAGTTTCTAAGTGTTGAGTTTTGAAATCTAAAAATATTCCTTAAAAATCGCACAAATGACCAAAACGAGTTAACTCACCTGTTTACAGGAAATGTCCCAGTGCTGAATCTAAGTATCCAGCACTGATTTAGAAAAGTAACGTAAAAAGTAACTTACCTGCAATTTACTGAAAAAGCCCATTCCTTTCAAGGTACTGCTCCAAAAAGTTTCTACGTGTAGAGTTTTGAAAACTGAAAATATTCTTTAAAAATCATGCGAATAACCAAAACGTATTTAATTACCTGGTTCTAGGAAATGTCCCAGTGCTGAATCTAGGTATCCAGCACTGAGTTAGAAAAGTAACGTAAAAAGTAACTTACCTGCAATTTACTGAAAAAGCCTATTCATTTCAATGTACTGTATTTGCTAAGTGTTACATACTACTGCTCCCCTGTAAATCAAACTAAGTACAATTTCTATAGCATTTGCAAACTTTTCTATATCCAGTAACTTATTACTGAACAGTATTTAATGCTTACCTGAGCCGGGCTTGCTTGGTTCTAAAAATAAACAGTATATTTTTATACAAACAATTGGCCTAGAGTTCAGTTCTTGTGTGTGAATTCATTCGCTGACTGTGTGGGAACATCAAATGCTTTACACTGTCCTCATACTGCCTTACTGCTCAACCAAGCTACCACTATTAGAGAGTAAGGTTCTATGTAACTTTAACCTCTGCCTACCTCTGGGGACACTTGGACTCTATACACACTATACCTCATTTTGGTGTAGTATATATAGAGCCAGTTTCTAACAGCTGTATACAGTTCACTAGCGGATGGATTCGGTTCACCGTGAGCTTAGAAGCTTATGCTCAAGTTGAATTTACTACAATAAATTGTGATGTCGATTTGCAGAGCTTGCTGTCGTTCGTGTGTACACATTTAAGACAGCAAATAATTTATGTCAATAAAGAAGGGGGCGGGAGCATCGTTAATAGGCACAACGGGAGGGGGTGTTGCAGGAACAAAGGGAATGCGGACAACGGGAGGGAGGCAAGTAAAAAAAAAAAAACAGGAAATTTAAATGCAAGCAGAGGCAAAAGAAAAAGTAGTGTGGGTAACAAAACATATGGCCCATATCGAAAGGATCCATGCAGCAGGGGCAAACGCCTGGGCGGAAACAAAACAGCCACCAGGCGGGTCAAATTTACTGTATCCACCGACCAAAACTATGCCATTAAGATATGCAGACTCAGTAACCATGTATAAGTGGTGGGCGTGTGGGGGTGTCTTTTACCTTCACAGAGACATTACAACAAGGCTTGCAGGGCAGCTCATGCGCGCTGCCTCTAGGCCCGACCTAAAAAGGGTCCCAAAACATCCCCTGCCAGCTTTAGGCAGATTGCGTTTCTGGATGCGACCGGAAAACTGTTTGCTAAGAGCATACTTCTAAATCTCCAGGACTGAGCTTTTGGTAATTATCTCGTTCCCGCAGAGCAAGCAGGGTTCCGTAAGCATAGCAGCACTTTAGATAATTTTACTGCCCTGCAAACCTTGATCGAAAAATCTCCAATAGGCAAGGGAATGGCCTTGTACACTGCCTTTATAGACTTCTACATGGCTTTCGACCGGGTTGACCAGGGGACACTGGAGGAAATTGGCTGTAATGGGGATTCCTGTGCATTTTCATTTTATTCCTCAACTTGGACTCCGGTCTTGATGGGAGACAATCGGGGCGTGTCGAGTAAAGTGGAGACCCATAATGGGTTGAAGCTAGGGTGTTTAATAGCTCCTCTCCCTTTCTTCATACTAACGACTTGCCGAGTAGGGTGGGGGCACTGTAAAGGGTACTCAGCGAAATTAGGAATAAAGTAACTCAGCTGTTTACTTTAAGTGGATGACGCCATCTTGTTGGACTTAACTCCGATAAGTTTACAAAGGAGTCTTAATGAGTTAGGCCACTACTCCGACGATCACTTCTTAAAAATAAATACCTCAAAAAGTAAAATCGTGGTTTTTAGATTTCGGGGATGCAGAGTTGGGAAAAATATGTATGGTTTCTGGGGAAAGAAACTTAATATAGTGAAGTCGTACCCATATTTCGGGTTAATTTTTACAAACAAGTGTTCTAGCAGTGATCACATTGATCAGTGCAGAAGTAAGGCAATCTCTCAGGCCTTCGCAATTGGTAGGCTTTATAAATGTTGCGGGCAAAGACACTTTGCACAGGTTTTATTAGTCACGCCTGCGAATCAGTGGAAGAACAGCAGTGGGACTTTGAGAAGGTGGAGGAGCTCATTTGGCACCAAATTGCTAATTTGAATCGTGCAGCCTCCATAGCAGCGATCCAGCTTGAATTCGGTCTCCTCTAGACTCACGTGTTCGCCATGGCTGCATGCTTAAGGTGGAGTAATGCCTTACTGAATAGTGATGAGAACCCTATACGGGTAGCACTAAGACAGGACATATTTTACTGCCTGAAGGGGAAAAGCAATGCCTTCAGGAATTATGAAAAAGCCAGACTTATTAAAAATTGGGCACAGTGGCATAGGCTCTACCAAAACAAGGTTTAAAAACTCTGATCAAATAAACTATTTATGAAGTCTGCCGTAAAATATATTTTACTGTGTTCAGGGCATTCCAATAATGAGACAATAGTAGGAAGTAGTATTTATAAACAACCTCAACCGTATGTTGTATGGAACCTTCCTCATGAAGTGCGTAAAACTATCCTGTTGATAAGGTTGAATTTGCTCCTCTTGCCAATTAGAACAGGGGCATTGGAGGGATTAGCCTGGCAGGACAGACTGACACCTATGCGGAAACCGGGTGTAGGATCTAAATCATGTATTACTTGCCTGTCCCCTACTGCAGCCATTACAACATTGTTTTTGAAGAACACTGTTTCTAAAGTACAACACTACAGCAGAGGAGGCCCGGAACTGTCTTTTGGCCCCTCCCACCAAACCAGTGTATTTTGAAATGTTTCGTTTTTTTTTTTAAACAATTCTTAAATATATTTTAGAGAAGGACTATTGCGTTGTTTTTAGCTGTGGTATGTTGATCATGGTCCCCTTTAGTCAACATACCTTGCATATTTTAAGTAGCATTTTAGGTACTTTGAACTGTGCAGTACAAGTTGTGAGTATTTAATGGTATAAATCCATTTGTACTGACCTAGTTAGCATTGCTTTCTAAAGTTTTGTTGCAATTGGGTTTATATTTGCGAACTTGCACCTTAAAAATCTTATACTTTTATTGTATGTGGAGTGTGTCTAATGCTGCTATGAATTTTGTACTGTACAGTGAAATCTGTGCCTGTAAGGTCCTTGTATGTACTTTATCTTATTATATATTTCTTTATTTCGGCCAATTTGGCCATAAAAGACACATGTATATAAAAAAAACAGAGAATCATAATAGCATACATGCAGCAACACTTTAAGATAATAAGTTTAAAAATGTAATACAGGAATAAATTTTCATCTCCTCAATTTAAAACACATTTCATTTTAGGAACAGATTTTTATAAGCATATACGGAGGTCCTACTCAGAGTATCTGACCAAGTTTCCTGCGAATAATATACACAGAGTAAAGGAACCTGCTTATGCTAAATACAATAAACTGGGTTGTATTGCTTTTTATAATCCTGTATGCTGTAGAACAGGATCTGGTTCCTAGGAGAGTACACATGGGTTTTAGCCATTTCTTTCGAGCCTTCAGGTAGGCACTACAACCAAACAACATGTGAACCTCATTCTCCGTACAGGAGTTTAAGCACATAGGACAACACCCGCTTTTGTCATTCAGGCCTCCCAGTCTTTTCTGTGACCAGCGTTCTGTATTATAGTTCAGCATAAGGATCCCATATCTAAACTTCAAGTAAAGGGACTTTGCAATAGGTGGCTCAATTTCATCCAAAAAGGATTCGAAACGGGGTTCGTCCTTAAAGGATAAAAAACCTTGAATTAGAGACCCAACTCTACTTTCATGTACGAGCCTGTCACTCATGTAGGACCAAAAGGCTCGTTTTACTATAGATTTAGAAAAGGCCGGTAAATTGTCAGGATTCTCCCACATTGAGTACAATCCCAGAAGCATGAACCATTTTTTAATATGCACAAGCCACTGAATAGAGTTAAAAGAATCAAGAATCAACAATTCTTGAAGGCCATTTCTGTATTCGAGCAGTTCTGGGGTAGACCATAACCTAACCCAAAACATTAATGGTCTTATAATGGCAAAGTAATCTGTTCTTTTAAAATTCAAATCGAGCTGGAGGGGTATTAAAGGTGTACTATTCGGGACCCTAACAATAGCTCTCATGAATTTATTATCCAAGCCCTGAAAGCTGTCTCTAGCCCAAGGTCCCCATATCTCTGCTCCATACAACACAGCAGATTGAATTTTAAATTTAAAAAGCTCTAAGACAGGGGTTACACTCTTGCTTGTGCTAGCGTTCAGTCTACGTATAATAGGTTTAACGTTGTGGGCATATGATACCTTACTTTTCTCAACTTGGGCCTTCCAACTTAGTTTTGAATCAAGTGCAACGCCCAAATAGGAAAAGTTTTCCACAGTTCCTAGTTTCTGGCCATTCAAAGTCAAAAACCCTCTGTCCGGTTTGCTGGGGTTTAATGCCATACATTTCGTTTTATCAGCGTTTATTTCCAGACCCTTGGTCATGCAATAACAGCTAAAGGAGTTTAAGAGTGCCTGGAGTCCTTTCTTGGTCTGGGATATAAGAATGGTGTCGTCCGCAAAGAGCAACGCAGGCACCCTCTCTCCATTAAGCTGCGGGGAATCATTAGTACAACCATTCAAATAGTTGGGAGCATCATTAACAAACAAGGAAAACAAGGTAGGGGCCAAGACACACCCTTGGCGAACCCCACGTTCAATGGGGATGTTACGTGTCAGTTCACCATTTGGACCCCACCTGATGTTTGCATAATTTCCAGCATGCAGCTCAACTATTTGAGCCAGAAGACACCCTGGCAAGCCTACTTCACTTAAGGTCCTCCAGAGCAAGTTGCGAGGGACAAGGTCGAATGCGGCTCTCAGATCTACGAAAGCTACATACAAATGACCTTTCCTAATATGCACGTACTTCCAGATCAAACAACAGAATCTGAATATTTGATCTATGGTACTAGTCTTGCTCCTAAAGCCGGCTTGAAATTTAGAGATTATTTTTGAGTCCTCCAGCCAATCATTAATCCGAAACAGTAAGTGTTTGGCATAGAGTTTTTGCAGGGTGTCCATTAGACTAATTGGTCTATAGTTTGAAGGTACCGATCTGTTCCCCTTTTTAAAGATTAACACAACTTCCGCTGCACGCCAACTATCTGGAAAGCAACAGCTTGTAGACAGAACATTAAATAAACGATTTACATAAGGAGCCCATACTTCGATGTCGTGTTTATAAAGATCCCCCGGTATTTTGTCAGGGCCTGGTGCTTTGCTATTTTTTAGTTCATTAATCGCCCTTATTGTTTCCTCCAGTGTGAAGTCAAGGGGTTCAATAGGAGGGGGGCACCATAATATCTTGTTGTCATCACCATCATATTGTTTATAAAGGGATGTGAAATGGGTCACCCATGTCATTTCATCCAAAAACGTGTCTTTTACAGCTCTGCCTGCATGCCCCTCATTTGCCACCAACCTCCAAAACCCAACATTATCATTAGTTTTTGCAGCAACTAGCATTTCTGACCAAATCGACTCTTCCCATAGTTTTTTTGATGTTTTTTGGGCACACTTATATGCCTCCCTTGCAAGTTTGACTCCTTCTTTTGATTTGCTTTTAATAGCAAGCAAGAGGTTTCTCTTGGCCAACCTGCATGAATGATCGTACCATAGTTTTCCGTGACTTCCCACTCTTATATTTTGTTGCTTTTTCCTTGGCATTTTTGACAAGCAAGTTTTTAGTTCACTGAAGAAAACATTGTGTAGTTCGATAAAGTGATCAAAGTGGACAGGTAGAAAAGATTGTCCAGCTATAGGTCCAAACATTTCCCCAAAGAGAGAGTACACCGATGCTAGGGCCTTGCCATCAGACAAAATATAGGGCCATTTTACTGCACGTCTATTATTATTTATGTGTACATCCTCACACATTTTGCCATTGGTGGTCTCAGATGATAGAGTAGCTAGGTTGGTAGTAATATCACTAAACATTTGCACATCAATGTAAAGTTCTAAAGGGTAGTGATCACTTTCCTCCCTACTTGCCACTTTTAAATCAATCAAATAATGCCAAAGGTTAAGTGAAACAAGTATGAAATCTAGATTACTATTGGATTTCGCAAAAGTTGGTTGTTTTGTCAGGTCCGAAGGAAGGCGGCCGTTACATGCTCTTAGACCATGATCTGCCGTTAGCCTAAGCAATTGAACGGCCAAAGTGGAACACTTAACAAAGTTTGAGGTTTCAAGCTGGGGAATTTTGTACACCTGGTCCTCATCCTCAAAGACGTCATTAATACCAGAAACCGGTTCGAAATTACAGTTTAGGTCGCCTCCCAAAATTACCGGGGTATCTCCAACTACCTTTTTCAAAAAGAGATCCAGTGTTTCCAAAGTAGGTGAGACCTTGGAATGGGCAAGTGGTCTATTATAGACATTGACAATGTAACATTCATTTCCATTTGGGGGTACAATTTTTAGGGCCAGAATATCGGGTGTTCCGGTCTCTATAATTTCAACCCTCATAACCAAGGTGATTTTAAGCCATATGATCAACCCCCCTGACGGTCTCCCCCTATCAGACTGAACTGCCTCAGTGCCATAGGTTTTGTATCCGACTCTATGAGGAACATCTATTGCCCATGTTTCTTGCAATAAACAAAGGTCACTAGTATCAACATAATCAGCCCATTCAGGATCCTTAAGATTTTTACCAACACCAGCAATGTTCCAAGACAAAATGAGAAAACGTGGGGTCAGTCTATTACTGGAACAGGTTTGATCATCAAAAGCCGGCATAAGTACCGGCTGATGATGAACAGTACCTAACTGTATATCGGCAGTTTGATTCTCTGTCTCAATGACCACATCTCTCACTATAGTATTGGTTCCCCCATCTAGGCAACCCACATCCAGATCGTGACATACTTTATCAGCTGCTAGAGACCTTTCCTTGCTCTGGTGGTAATAAGACTTATTAAGCTCTGGATGATTTGGTATACTGGATTTTCCTAGTATATTTTTATGTGGAACTCTTTCGAGTTTCAAATCATAATAAAATTGAATTGAACTCTTTCAGAGACGCCATCAATGTCCTTTTCAACATGAATATCATGGATATCACGTGACATCACATTATCTGTGATATGAGCGGGAAAGTGTTATGGCTGAGCTGCTCACTATAGGTGGTATTTTTCTTTTTTTCAAATAAATATTTTTATTTTGTTAGGTATGCAAACCACAAAAGCTGCACAAACTCGCACACACAACAATACATTTATTAGAGAGGAGGAGCAGTAGCTTAGTTTTAGCAGTTAAAAGTTTCACAAGTAGGTACAGATAGTCAGCCAGGTCGGTAACAAAAATCATACAGAGACAATCAGCTGCAAATTGTGGGACACTAAGCCTGGACTGCTAGTGTCGCATAGCTATCATCAGTCAAGTCAAGATCATAATACTTAATCCAGGGACCCCAGATGGTATTAAACCTTCCTCTGACACCCTGTGTTTTTATAAGTGACCTTTTCTGCTGCCATCCATATATCCATCCCCGCCCTCTACTTCTGAAGGGATAGTATCGCAGGGGCACCCCAATGCTTGGCCACATCCCTTGGTCACCGCCAGACCCTGATTGCAGAACAGGAGCTTGGCACCAGAGACGTCCACATCTGTGGGTATACCTAGGAGAATATACTTGGGCTCATCTGGAAAGGACTCCCTCATTATTTTGCCCAAATCTCCCAGTATTGCTCGCCAGTATGGTTGTATGGTAGGGTAGTCTCAAAGAGTATGTAGGAAGGACCCCTTAACTCCCTTGCAGTCAGGTAGTCAGGGGACTCTGCTCTAAAGATGGCAATTTTCAGGTAGGAATTCAAGGTTTTAAATATTAACCATAACAGAGGGGCGTGGCCTAGCCGAGCAGCAAGATGGCCGCTCTCCAAGGGTGCTCTGCCGGCCAAGCCCATAATCCTGCATTTATCCCGATTATACAGAGCGATCCCTCGTCACATTTTTCACGCAACTAGATGTTGAGCTGCTGATGCCCTCCCTATAAAAACTAGAACCCTACGATGAAATTTGGCCACAAATGGACCAGATCTGACGGAGGCTCTCACTGGGCTGGGCCGGCGGCCTGCCGTGGGCACGCAACCTCGCAGCAACGAAGCATGCGGATAAACTGCCCATACCTCCTGTTCACCTGTGGAACCAGACTGCCGGATCAGCACTAGCGCATCGGAGAAGTGGGCCAGCAGGCTTGAAACTGAAGTCCTCCAACTGCGGGCTGCCAAGGTTTGTTGAGGCACTCAGCGATCGACTAGAGATCCTGCGTGGCTGAGACACAGCGACAAGGCCCGGCCGCACACCAAGAGCCAGGACGGATCGACCTGCCGTACAAGGCCGCGCTGCTGAGACCTGTGGTGGCTGACCTGCCGAGCCGTAGATCTCCGTCTCGCACCTGGACGAAGAAGGGGGCCGATTTCATCCAGAGCGAATCAACAGCGCAGATTCAACTGCGTGGCTGCCAGGGGTCTGCGGGCTGCACACAGGTCGGTGCCCTTCTCCCCCTGCTTTGATCTGCGCTCCCTTCCCGCTGACAGACACGTACTGCTCTCCACTACGGGGGCCGGGGAACATCTACCGCGGCGCCAGGGCCCACTGGCCTGACAGACCTGACTGCCCAGATAACTGCGACACCCAGATAGCACTGCCACCCCTTATCGGACCTGGATGCTTTCCTTTGAGAACCAGACCGCTCCGCTACTGGCCATCATATACATCTGCCGAGAGCGGATTGTGGAATTGAGGGGATTGGAGAGCTCCACGCATCCCTAGGCCCAGTCGGCTCCTATTCACTGACGCGACCCATGCTCTTGATATTTCCCCATAACTAGCACAAGTGTTTGCCGAGACTCAGACTTTGGGAACGCACTCTTCGGCGCTCAATGCTACCAACGTCCCACGCCACCTTTTTCCCTCCAAGACTTGCTAACCAGTCATCTCTACTCGCCCAGCGGCAGCTGGACACTTCAAACAGCCCTTGAGCCTACGCTGCTGACCAATGGACAATCAAAGGGGTCGACGACTGACGCTCCTGAACTTCCTCCTCTGTCCTCCACCGCAGAAAAATGGGGAAGGCGGATAATAAAACAGACAAAATTAACTTTTGACAATAGAAGGAGCACCCGCACCACGGATGCTGAAAGTTACCAAGACATGAAACTACCCACGAGTAATACAAATGAACAATCAGACGATGATATCCAAAGCATCCTCTTAGATGTTAAAACCAGTCTCAAAGCAATAGACAACAAACTCTCTTCCCAACTTCAACAAGTCCAAAGCCGCGTAGACGCTCATGAAACGCGCTTAGACCAACTCTAAAACAGAGCTTCTGATGCTCATGACTTCAAATGGAGCCAAAAGAACATTTACTGCATATGGAGAAAGTTCTAGACATCACTAAAGCAAAGAACGAAGACCTTTAAGTATGCTCAAAGAGAAATAACATTCACGTTCTTGGCATTCGAGATGACCGCAATTACAAAAATGGAAACCTCTCTCGAAGACCATCTCCGCGAGCTATTTGGCCATGATTTGTCTACCATGTTCATAGTAGAGAGGGTGCATCGCACTCTGGCCCCCCGGACTGCTGTCGAAGCTACACTTAGGCCCATCATTGCTCGCTTATTGAATTATAGGGATAGAGACAGGATTCTCCGAAAATCAAGGGAGAAACCAATAATCACATACCAAGGGAACACTCTATCCTTCTTCCCAGGCTTCGAACCCACAGTTCAGGCAGCTAGACGTGAATTCGGGCCCACCAAACGCCTCCTGCAAAAATCTGGCACGACGTATGCACTCTTTTATCCAGTCAAACCGAAAGTAACGCATAGAGGCATACCGCATTACCTCACCGATGCGAAATCGGCACTTATGTTTGCGAAGCACATTGACAAGGCACCCCACAAAACCCAAACTCTGTCAAATCGCACCTCTCCAGACGCTAATCTCAGTGACAATGACTGATACAAGTAACTGTTAACCTGCATGTTGTATTCATTTTTAGCTTCACTTATATAATAGTGTACCAAATAGGGGGAGGGGGACCACGGCTCTCGATGCACAAGTTACTTACTTGTGTAACGATATATCTGAAAGAGACATTAGTTAGTGATAGATTCCTTACCTTAGAATATCCCCAGGCGTAAGACTGGATCCAGAAAGTTTGTCAGCAGTACCCCTGCGCGTCGGTACGCGTTGTTGTTCAGCTCCGCGTACGTCGATGGCGTCGTATTCGCCGAGATGACGTCATGGGAGCTACTTAGACGCGCCCACGAGCGCGGACATCAGTTCTGTACACGACTTTCCGTGCCAGGAACGCAGAGCCATGCCAGAGACCGACTACTGGTGGAATAGAACTAGGACCCTGAAAGGGATGACCTAAACCCTAGAGAACAGTTCGCAGAACGGGGAGGATGGGGGGCGGTAAGGAATCTATCACCAAACTAATGTCTCTTATAGATATAGCGGTACACAAGTAGCTCGTGTATCTGAAAGAGACGTTAGTGATAGATTCCTTACCTTAGAATACATACTCAAGCAATACCAACCCCGGGGGTGGGTCTGCTAAGTGAAATCACACCAGAAAGTCACGGAGAACCGACCGAACAAAGAAGCAGTCTCTCCGGACTTGACTGTCAAGGCAATAGTGCTTAGTGAAAGTATGCAGCGAGGCCCACGTCGCTGCCTGACCCTTATCTCGCAGGGGGACACCGCGTCCCAATGCTGTAGTAGCTGCTGTCGCCCTAGTAGAATAGGCGCGCAGCCCTACCAGAGGTTCATTCTTAGCCAGAGTGTAACAGGTTTAAAGCACAAGTAAACCCATCGGGGGATAGACCGCTTGTGCACAGCTCGGCCTTTCTTGGCGCCCACGTAGCCAACAAAGAGCTGGTCATCCACCCGGAACTGTTGTGTGCGGTTGAGATGGAATGAAAGCGCACTTTTTGGGTCCAGACGGTGGAGCCTCTCTTCCTCTTGAAGGGTGCGGAGGCAGAAAGAAAGTGGGCAGAGTGACAGTTTGCCCGAGATGAAAGGCAGTGACTACTTTCGTTAGAAAGGAGGGACGTGGTCGAAGCACAACCTTGTCGGAATGAATCGCCAGGAAAGGAGATTTACATGAAAGAGCCTGGAGCACACTCAGACGCCTAGCAGAGGTGATGGCCACCAGGAAGACAGTTTTCAAAGTTAATAACCACATAGGACAGTTATGAAGAGGCTCAAAGGGAGCCCACATTATGTATATGAGAACCAGGTTCAAGTCCCACTGAGGCATCACAAAAGGAATAGGAGGGAAAAGGTGAGTAATGCCTTTGAGAAATCTATTGACAACAGCGGACTTGAAAAGAGAGGGCTGATCAGGTAGCCTGAGAAAGGCTGAAAGAGCAGAAAGGTAGCCCTTGATAGTGCCCAGAGCAGAGCCCTGCTGGGCCAAAGAGAGAAGAAACAATAGGACCTCAGAAAGAGGGGCAGAAAGGGGATCTACAGCTTTCGCTCTGCACCACGCCACAAACTTGTTCCACCGACAGGCGTAAACTGTTTTAGTTGAGGGACGCCTGGCTGCCAGAATCACATTACATACTTCAGGAGGCAAGTCAAATGAAATCAACTGTCGCCGCTCAATCTCCACGCAAGGAGGTGTAGGCTGGACAGGTTCGGGTAGAGGACCGTCCCCTGTTGCTGCGACAGAAGATCCTCCCGAAGAAGCAGTTGGATCGGGGAATCCACGCTCATACTGAGTAGCTCGGGATACCATACTCTTCGAGCCCAGTCCGGTGCCACAAGAATGACTTGGGCCCGGTCGCATCTGATCTTCTTCAGCACTCTGGGTAGAAGTGGTATAGGCGGAACAGCGTACAACAGAACGGAACTCCACTCGCGACGAAAAACGTCTGAGCGAGTGCCGTCTTGGAAACTCCAACGTGCAAAACTGCTGACATTGCGTGTTCTCTACGGTGGCAAATATAACCAAGGTTCTCCCCACTGCTGAAAGAGGCCTTGTGCCACTTCCGAGTGAAGACGCCTTTCGTGATACATCAGGCACCGTCAGCTGAGTTAGTCTGCCCTGGCGTTCAAAGAACCTGCCAGGTGTTGAACCGTGAAGTTAATGCCTTGACGTTCCAGCAATTTCGTAGGGTCCACGACCCCACCCCGCCTTGTTTGTTGCAATACCACATGGCGGTGGTGTTGTCTGTGAACACCTGCACTACCCTCCCATTGACAGAGGGAAGGAATGCTTTCAGTGCAAGTAGGATCGCCCTGAGCTCCAAAAGATTGAAATGGAGCTTGGACTCCGCCGGAGACCAGAGGCCTCTGATCTCCGCCTCTCCCATGTGGCCGCCACATCCCAGGAGGGACGCATCAGTCACCACTGTGTGCTCCGGTTGGGGAAGAGAGGGATCTGCCGCTGACCCAACACTGGTCTGTGAGCCACCACTGCAAGTCATGTGCAGTGCCCTCCGAAATCTGGACGTAGTCAGACAGGTTCCTCCGATGCTGCGTCCATAGGAACTTCAGGTCCTACTGCAGAGCCTGCATATGCTATCTGACATGGTTGATCAGCAGGATGCAGGAGGCCATGAGGCCCAGCAGTCTCAGGGACTTCCGGACCAAAACCCAGGACCAGGGCTGAAAGATCGGAATCATAGCCCGAATGTCCCAGAATAGCTGTACGGGAGGATAAACCAGAAATAGCACCATGTCCAGAACCGCTCCAATGAAGAGGAGCTCCTGAGAGGGAATCAGATGAGACTTCGGCACTTTGATTGAGAACCCCAGCGAATGCAGGAAGTCAGCCGTAGTCTGGAGGTGGGAGACGACTGCCTGGGGCGAGCCCGCCTTCAACAGCCAGTCGTCCAGATAGGGGAAGACAGACCTCTGATCTGCGCAGATGAGCTGCGACCACCGCCATCACTTTCGTCAACACCAGAGGAGCGCTCGTAAGGCCGAAAGGGAGCACTGTGAACTGAAAGTGCTCAACGCCTACCATGAACAGCAGGTAACGCCGGTGGGCCGGCAGGATGGGGATATGAAAATAAGCATCCTGCAAGTCCAATGCTACCATCCAGTCTTGCGGGTCTAGGGCAGACAAGACCTGAGTAAGCGTGAGCATCTTTAACTTCTCCTTCCGGAGTAAGCGATTGACGTTCGAGGTCTAAGATAGGACGCAGGCCCTTGTCCTTCTTTGGAACCAGGAAGTAGTGGGAGTATCAACCACGATCTACTTCTGGCGTCAGAACGTGCTCGATGGCCCCCTTGGCCAAGAGGGCCGCAACTTCATGCTGGAGAAGCGCCAAGTGATCCCCCGACATGCGGAGGTACTGAGGCGGCATGGCTAGAGGGGCAGTCTCAAAAGGGAGGCAGTAGCCCCTTCGGACTATCAGCAGAATCCAGCTGTCTGAAGTGATGGGAGGTGATGGCGAATCTTGCCGCCCACTGGCGTTCGGTGGGCCTGAAACACCGGACTAGGAAGGTTTTGAGGCAGTGGTAGCAGGGGCAGTGGTGGACTGACCCATCCGCTGGCCCAGTGTCCCACTTCAACGGGCCTCCCGGCCGTGGCTGCGCTGAGACTGCCTGCGCAGGCCAGCGGCTCTGAAAGGAACGCGTTTGGGCGCCTCGACCCCAACCTCAAAAGGAGTGAAAGGCAGACCCCAAGGGAGCGCGAGTGTTGGCAAGACCCAAGGACTGGGCTGCAGCCCGGGAGTCTTGAAAGCGTTTCAAAGTGCTATCCGCTATGTCACCAAAGAGCCGCGTATCATCAAAAGGCATGTCCAGTAAAGTGTTCTGGACATCCCCGGAGAAGCCAGTTGTCCTGAGCCAGGCTTAATGGCGTAGCGCCACTGTTGTGGAAATTGCTCTGCCGAGGGAGTCGGCTGTGTCAAAGCCACAACGGATAGTGAATTTTGCAGCATCTCTCCCCTCGGTAATGACTTGGGAGAGCACCGCTTGAGCTTCCATAGGACACTGAGGCAGCACCTGTGCTACAGTGTCCTACACAGAGTGGGAATAGCGGCCCAACAGGTATGAAGAATTCACCGCTCACAACCCGGAACTAGCAGAGGTGAAAATCTTTTTCCCAAACTGCTCAAGTTTTTAGATTCTTTGTCCGGAGGTGCAGAAGGGAATGCACTCGGAGAGGCAGAGAACTGGACAACCAGACTCTCAGGCATTGGGTGTTGCGTGAGAAAACTGGGGGTCGCCCGGGGCTGGGCGATGGCGTCGTGCCACACTTCTATCCACAGGAACCCCTGTGTTAGGCTTGGTCCAGGTGCATAATAGAAGCTCTGTAAGCGCGTCGTCAAAGGGCAGTAGCGGCTCCACCGAGGGGGGTCGCTGGCTGCAGCACCTCAGTCAGGAGATTGGTCCTGATAGGCACAGAAGGGAACTCGAGGTTAAGAGCCTCAGCCGCCCTACACAACACCACAGAAAAAGTCCCAACCTCCTCCGTAGCTACAGAAGGGGACAGTTTACCAGGGTGCAGAGAGAAATCCAGATCGCCTGGACCTTCCATATCACCCTCCCACGCCGGTTCATCCTCAAATTGAGCTGCAAGAGGGTCCTCAGACCCTCCCAGTACTCCCCTTCATCCACTGGCTGTTTAAGAGGCCGGTAAGGACGAGAAGCCCGGGGAAAGGAAATAAACTGTCCACCTGGGATAGGAATCGGATGATAATGGACCAATCCAGGCTTGACGTAGTCCGGCCCTGTAGGCAACGACGTTGTGTCCGTCGTCTGCCCCAACGTGGGTGGCGTCGCAGGAGGGTATCGTGCTTGCATAGCCAGGGCCAAAGGCACCGCAGGGTATCGTGCTCACGTAACCGGGGCCAAAGGCGGCGGCACGGGGGCAGAACCACCCAACAAGTCCACAGGGCCTTAAGGCGCGCCAGAGGGACCTGATAGGGCAAATGAACTGCCCATGGCCGACAGGAATACCTGTATTTCGTCCGGAGTCGCGTACAGAAAGGTGGGTAGGCTGCAGGCAACAACGGAGACTCCACCGGATCCACGGGGGAGTGACCCCCCGCCACCTTCACCGCATCCCACGACCGGTGAGGGGTAAGACTAAGAGCAGATAATCAACAGCCTCCCTGCCAACAAGGCCCCTGGTCTAGATGGCCTCACGATCGCTTTCTATAAGACCTATGCCACGCTTCTAGCACCACATCTCATGGAAATTTACCTGGACTCCTTTGAAAACGGCTCCCTTACTCCAATGACCCGTGAGGCTGTCTTTTCAACGATACTCAAACCTGGCAAACCCCGAACAAAAGTGATTCTTACAGACCTCTCTCCCTCATAAACAGACAAAATCTATGCCAAACTCCTTGCAAACAGGCTGCAACCCCTACTACCACTTATTGCTGGGTCAGACCAATCAGGATTCATTCCCAGGCGTTCCACATCACATAATTTAAGAACCTTTTTCTCTATATTACATCAGCTAGATCCCCAGCTGCCAGCACTGGCAGCATTTCTCGATTCCACCAAGGCCTTCGATACGCTTAAATGGCCGTACCTGTTTGCTATCCTCACCAGACTACGCTGAGCCGGCTATTAATCAGATTCGGCTGTTAAACGCAGAACCAATTGTTAGACTACGCGCTAACGGACTGATCTCAGCCATGTTTAATGTCACGCGTGGCACCAGACAGGGTCGTCCCCTATCGCCTCTTGTTTGCTACAGCAATGGAGCCCTTGCTGCAAGAGTTCGACAACACCATAAAACATGAGTGCTCGACTTTCCCACCGGAGAGTTCATCATTTCGCTATACACGGATGACATCACATTGTATATCAGAGATCCGTCAGACAATTTGAATCCTATCCTCCGTGAACTCAAGATTTGGCGGTCTTTCAGGTGTGCACATTAATTGGACTAAGTCCAACTTACTCACCACTGCTACGGTTCTCTTTGAACCAGATTACCCTATTCAATGGGCAACAGGCCCAGTTCGTTACCTAGGAATTTGGCTGAGTACGGATATTCAGGACCTCTGGAACATGAACTTTGGCTGCACACTTGAATGGCTGCAGGATAAACTGACTGTCTGGCCGAGGCTCCCAATTTCCTTAGCAGGAGCGAACTGCTATCGCTCAAATGATAGTATTGCCTAAACTCCTATATTTATTTATCAATGTACCGATACAGCTTACTCAGTCATTCCTCAAAACCCTTAGATCCTTGATGATCTCATT
This sequence comes from Triturus cristatus, assembly GCF_964204655.1. Taxonomy (NCBI): domain Eukaryota; kingdom Metazoa; phylum Chordata; class Amphibia; order Caudata; family Salamandridae; genus Triturus; species Triturus cristatus. The sequence goes on from NC_140593.1 coordinate 568,465,205, forward strand.
GGTGTGGGCTGGGAAACACCCTTGCATAGCGTGGGAAGTGCCTACACTCCCTTTGGCTCAAGGTGGACTAGGCGCTCCTGACTTGGCATTATATGCCTTCTGCGCACAAGAGCAATTTTTACATTATTAGATGTTCTCCATCCCTTTCTAGCCGCATGTGGCGGTGGAGGTACCTGGCGTGGTTCCCTTACCATTGGAGGTAGCTCTGAATCAGCCCTTTCATCGCCAACATACCTCCCTAAACACAACAGATACACTACGATGGGTTTGGGACAAACTTCGCATTAGCACGGGACACTCAATATTGTATGAACCATCCGTCAAGCTTGCGCAACACCCACGGTTGCCTATACTGTCGGATAAGGGAAGCTCAACTTGCGCGCAATATGGGATGGGACACATTTGCAGACTGATACCAGAACGATACTTTCATCACTCCCCCCACAACTACATCAGGTGACACTTCTGCATTTTCCAATATAATATATTACAGTATCGGAGGCACATGCCGCAAAGAACAAGTTACTTATCTTCGGTAACAATATATCTGTAAGAAACATTAGTTAGTTATAGATTCCTTACCTTAGAATTAACCACAGGCCTATATATAACTATACCTACCGAGCGGGCTGCCGCTGATCGCTTCTTCAGCTGTGCCCTTATGAACACTCGTTCAATGAGTAAACATGCTCTGGACCTGTTCGACTTTCTCTCCGATTCTAAACCCGCCTGCTTATTTCTCACGGAAACGTGGCTTGGCGAAGCATCAGGTCCTGATATTGCAAACGCCTTGCCCGCAAACTATTTCATACTGAGGAAAGATCGGAAATCAGGCAGAGGGGGAGGATTGGCATTGGTGATTGACAGACGTTACGAGTGTTCCATCATACCAACCGAGGACATTAGCGGGGTGGAAGCACTGGGGTTCTGTCTTACACTTTCTCCCGGCCAATCTTGCGCGGGCTTGTTGGTCTATAGGCCCCCTGGTCCCGTTGGTTCTTTTAACGAGGAGCTGAATGCAGTGATCTCGGTCATGAGCATTCAATTTAAGCATTTCATTCTTTTGGGCGATTTTAACGTCCATTTTGATAATATAGATGTGCCAGACACCATAAAAATATTAGATATTACTACACCTCTGGGCCTCTTACCCTACGTAACGTGCCCTACTCATAATAAAGGTCACATATTAGATCAGATTTTTTCATCTTCTTCGGTGACAGTTGTACCCCCCCTTCCGGTGTTATGGTCTGACCATCTTTTGGTGACTTAATATTCAGTCCCAAACCATGGCGACTAGTAGAGGTGTGGGGTGCCTTGCCCGGCTGTCGCGTCCTTTCCATTCAGTCACCGTGGAAATGGAGCAATATCGGCTAACTCATCCCTGCTCTCTTTCCGGGGTCCTGGAACTAGATCTTGCCCGCTTTCAAGAGTGGCTTACACAGTGCTTGGAGGATTTAGTCCCGCCGAGGCATTCGTATAAAAAACCCTCACGAACATCGGCCCCTTGGTTTTCGCAGTCGCTCAACTCTAGCAGGAGGCTCTGTAAAAAAGTCGAAAGAGCTTGGCGAGCAAATTACCTGGATACTATGAAGGAGGCCTACAGAAGTTGTACCAAGGCTTATCATGAGGAAATTTATCGGGCTAAAAAAGCCTACTTTGCTCAACGGATCGATGAGGCCGCTAATACCAGGAAAGAAATCTTTGCAATTGTGAAGGAATTTTCTTCACCAGCGGCTATCACGCCTAGGCGCTCTTTTTCAGAACCGTGGGTTCTGCAATTGGCTAGTTTTTTTGCCAATAAAATTAAGAGCATCCAGGCAACTTTTCCTGCTTTTATGAAGGTGGGAGCGCTTTGTCCCGAAATTAAGACCACTACACTGGACTCGAAAAAGCCCAGTCTGATGAGTTTTCCTCCAATCACACTTCAAGCCTCTTTGGAACTTCTTGTTAAAACTAGATCAGGCTCTCCCCGTGACCCTTGCCCTGCGAAGTGTCTTGCCAAAATAGCTCACGCTATTAACCCGATGGTCAATCCTATTTTAAACTGTTCATTGTCAACAGGGATTGTGCCGTCTGCCTGGAAACAGGCAATGGTCATTCCTCTTTTGAAGAAACCTTCTCTTGACCGTGCCATCCATGCTAATTATCGACCTATTTCTCTGCTTCCGGCACTGGCCAAAGTGGCGGAAAAGCATGTTCAGTCCATCCTCTCTCATTTTGTGGAGTCTCATGGCCTTCTGCACCACACTCAATCCGGCTTTCGTGCGAATATGAGCACGGAGACAGCGCTGTTAGAGGTGTTTGAGGCCATCAAGGAAGCTCAAGACGCTGGGGGTAAGGCACTGCTGGTGCTGCTCGATCTGTCGGCGGCGTTTGACACCATTCCGCATGATCACCTATTGGCACGTCTTGCAGAGATAGGTGTGGGAGGAACGGTGTTCAAATGGTTCAAGTCCTTTCTGACCGATCGCCAACAGACAGTCTGGGCTCCTCCCTTTTCTGCAACAGTGCCGCCTCTGGGTGTGGGTGTTCCTCAAGGCTCCATATTAAGCCAGACCCTTTTTAATATCTATATGTCCCCGCTGGCGGCGCTGGTCGAGTCTTTTGGAGCCCAGATTGTTTCTTATGCCGATGACACCCAGCTCCTTTTCACATGTGGTAAGGACACGGATTTCAATGGAGATCACATCAAGAGTTGTCTGGATGCGGTCTTTACATGGTTTCAATGTAATCAGCTCAAATGCAACTCCGATAAATCTGAGGTTCTCTTTTTTGGCTGCCCTCCGGATCCCTGTTGGAGGTCTTGGTGACCCGCTGATATGTCCCCCCCCCTTCTGACGTGGCCTCAGTGGTTAAAAACCTTGGGGTGAAGATGGACAATGGTCTCACTCTGAAACCACAGATTATGAGCCTAGTTGGCCAATGCTTTGGCATTTTAAAAATGTTAAGGAAATTTCTTCCTGTCCTCTCCTTCGCCCATAGGAGGATCACGGTACAGGCCATGATAGGCTCTAGGCTAGACTACGCCAATGTCCTGTATCTGGGTCTTCCGAAGATCCTTCTCTCACGGCTACAGGTTGAGCAGAACTCGGCAGCTCGGGCTATTTTTGGCCTCAGCCACCGTTCCCATGCTTCAGGACTGTTGCAATCTTTGCACTGGCTCCCTATTCAGAAGCGTATTGAATTTAAGGCACTTACTTTGGCATTCAGGACTCTTGATAGCTCCGGTCCCCTCTATTTGAGGAAGAGGATCGGTTTTCATCGGCCTGCCAGAGCCTTGTGTTCTGCCTCATTGTCACTCACTTTGGTCCCGGCATTCAGGCGCGCCCGGATCGGAGGGCGTTCCTTTAAATACCTTGCACCTCGGGCCTGGAATGCCCTCCCACTGGCCTTAAGAAAGAGCGACAACTTGACGACTTTTAGAAAGACGCTTAAAACATGGCTGTTTAGCCTTTAATTCTCCCCCCCGGATGTAGCTATTTGGTTCACGGGTCTGTCAGCGCCGGGACACTCTGCTGAGTAGCTGAGCGCTTAATAAAACCCAAGATAACATAACATAACAGGCATCAGACTGGATCCGGAAAGGTTTTCGTCAGCAGTACCACTGAGCGTCAGAAGGTGGCGTCGGTCGGTTCCGCGTTTGTCGTTTCACCGGGATGACGTGGCGGCAGCTTCTTAGACGCCCGCCTCACACGCTGACGTCAGTTCCATAAACTTTCAGCACCAGACACGCAGAGCCATGCAAGACACGGACCACTGGTGCACAAAAATAGGGCCCTGAAAGGATAATCTTAACCCTAGAAATCTGTTCACAGAATGGGGAGGATGGGTGGGGCAGTAAGGAATCTATAACTAACCAATGTTTCTTACAGATATATCGTTACCGAAGGTAAGTAACTTGTTCATCTGAAAGAAACACGTTAGTTATAGATTCCTTACCTTAGAATAGATACCCCAGCAATACCAACACTGGAGGTGGGTCTGCGAACCAAGATCACACCAGAAAGTCCTGGAGAACAGAACGGCCAAAAAAGCCATCTGTCCGGACTGGAAAGACAGTAGTGCTTCGTAAAAGTGTGCAACAAAGCCCACGTAGCTGCCTGACAGATGTTATGCAGAGGAAAGCCTCGTCCCACACCAGTGGTTGCAGCCGTCACCCTAGTGGAATGGGCGCGTAGCCCCACTGGAGGCTCCTGCTTTGCCAAAGAATAGCAGGCTTTGGTACACTAAACGACCCACCAGGAGATAGTTTGAGTACAGCCCGACCTTTCTTGGCGCCCACGTACCCAACAAAGAGCTTGTCGTCCACCCGGAACTGTTTGGTGCGATTTAAATAAAAGGAAACTGCACGTTTTGGGTCCAGACGGTGGCGCCTCGTTTCCTCCTTCTTGGGAAGTGGAGGCAGAAAGAAGGTGGGAAAGGTGATGGTCTGCCCGATGTGCAAGGTAGTGACTACCTTGGGTAGGAAGGATGGACGAGTCCGGAGGACAACTTTGTATGGATGTAGGGAGAGAAAAGGAGGCTTAGAAGAAAGCGCCTGGAGCTCACTCACCCGTCTGGCAGAGGTGTTGGACACCAGGAAAGCAGTTTTGACTGTTAAGTAATAAGTTGAAACTAGGTTGAAGTCCCACTGACGCATAACAAAAGGAATAGGAGGAAAGAGATGAGTTATGCCTTTCAAGAAACGATTTACCACCGGAGACTTGAAAAGGGAAGGCTGATCTGGAAGCCGAAGGAAGGCAGAAATGGCCGAGAGATAGCCCTTGATAGTGACCAGAGTAGAACTCTGCTGGGCCAAAGAAAGAAGGAACAAAAGAACCTCAGAAAGAGGGACAGAGAGGGTATCCACAGCCTTTGCTGTGCACCATGCCACAAATTTGTTCCACCCACAGGCGTATACTCTCCTAGTGGAGGGATGCCTGGCTGCCAGAATGACATCGCAGACTTCGGGAGGCATGTCGAATGACGACAAATGCCGCCACTCAATCTCCACGCAAGGAGGTGGAGGCGGAGGCTGGACAGTTTCGGGTGGAGGACCGTCCACTGTTGCTGCGACATAAGATCCTCCCGATGAGGCAGACGGGTCGGAGGATCGATGGCCATGTTGAGCAGCTCGGGATACCAAACTCTCCATGCCCAATCTGGAACCACAAGATTGACTTGGGCCCGGTCGCGCCTTATCTTCAGCACGCAGTAGTGGTATAGGCTGAAAGGCGTACGCCAGACCGCAACGCCACTCCTGACAAAAAGTGTCGCCGAGCGAGTGCTGCCTTGGAAATTCCAACACATAGAATTGCTGACATTGAACATTCTGTTCGGAGGCGAATAGATTCAACCAAGGCTCTCCCCACTGTTGAAAGAGACCTTGCACCACCTCCGAGTGAAGACGCCATTCGTGATCCATCATGCACCTGAGTTAGTCGGCCCTGGCATTCAGTGAACCTGCCAGGTGTTGAACCACCGGGGATATGCCCTGATGTTTCAGCCATGTCCAGAGGCGGAGAGACTCCTGCATAGGGTCCACGACCCCACCCCACCCTGTTTGTTACAGTACCACATGGCGGTGGTGTTGTCTGTAAACACCTGCACTACTCTTCCCCCGACAGATGGAAGGAATGCTTTGAGTGCAAGAAGAATCGCCCAAAGCTCCAGAAGGTTAATGTGGAGCTCGGACTCCGCCGGACACCAGACGCCTCCGATCTCCACCTCTCCCATGCGCCCACCCCATCCCACAAGGGACGCGTCCGTCACCACTGTGTTGTCTGATTGGGAAGGTAGAGGGATCTGCCGTTGACCCAATTCTGGTTCGTGAGCCACCACTGCAATTGTCGTGTAGTTCCCTCCGAGATCTGAATGCAATCCGACAGATTCCCCTGATGCCGCGTCCACAGGAACATCGGGTCCCACTGCAGAGCCCGCATATGCCACTTGGCATGATCGATCAGCAGGATGCAGGAGGCCATGAGGCCCAGCAGCCTCAGGGTCATTCTGACTGAAACCCGGGATAGAGGCTGAAAGATCGGAATCATAGCCTGAATATCCCGGACTAGATGTTCGGGAGGATAGACCCGAAACCGAGTCATGTCTAGAACCGTTCCGATGAAGAGGAGCTTCTGAGAGGTTATCAGGTGTGACTTCGGCACATTGATGGTGAACCCCAAGCTGGAGAACCCCAGCGAATGCAGGTGGTCGGCCTTAGTCTGCAGGTGGGAGACGACTGCCTGGGGCAAGCCCGCATTCAACAGACAGTCGTCGAGATAGGGGGAAGACAAACCCCTGATCTGCGCAGATGAGCTGCAACCACGGCCATCACTTTCGTGAACACCCAAGGGGTGCTGGGAAGGTCAAAGGGGAGCACGGTAAACTGAAAATGGTCGTGGCCTACTGTGAACCGCAGGTAATGCCGGTGGGCCGGCAGGACGGGAATGTGAAAATAAGCATCCTGCAAGTCCAACGCTACCATCTAGTCTTCCGGATAGAGGGCAGACAAGACCTGAGCAAGCTTGAACTTCTCCTTCCGGAGGAAGCGGTTGACGTTCCTGAGATCCAAGATAGGACATAGGGTCTTGTCAGTCTTGGGGACCAGAAAGTAGTGGGAATAGCAACAACGACCTACTTCTGGGACAGGAATGCGCTTGATGGCTCCCTTGGCCAAAAGAGCCGTAACTTCCTGATGGAGAAGGGCCAGGTGATCCTCCAACATGCGATAGTATTGCGGTGGCATGGCTGGAGGGGTAGCCTCCAGTGGAGGGAGTAGCCCCTTCGGACCATCTGCAAAACCCATATATCTGACGTGATGGTGCGCCAGTGGGGGAGGTGATGGCGAATCCTGCCGCCCACTGGCATTAGATGGGCCTGCAATGTCGGACTAGGAAGGTTTGGAGGCTGCTGTAGGGGGGCAGCTGGTAGACTGGCCGGCCCCCGAATGCACAACGGCCGCGCGCAGGTTGGGTAACTTGCTGCGGCCTGTGGCTCTGGGTCAGACGTTGCGGGTAATCCCTTCCGTAGCCACAAAAGGGACAAAAACCAGACTCTGCAGGGAGGGTGGGGGGGCCCAAGAACTTGGCCGTGGCCCGTGAGTTCTTGAAACGCTCTGGAGCATTGTCTGCTTTGTCACCAAAAAGGCGACGGCCATCAAAGGGCATGTCTATCAAGGTGTTCTGAACATCACCCGAAATTCCAGTCAATCTCATCCAGGAGTAGTGACGAGCGCTACCGACTTTGAAATGGTGCTGCCCAGAAAGTCGGCAGTGTACCACCCCCAACAGATGGTAAACTTTGCCGCCTCCCTTCCGGCGGTGACAGCCTGGGAGAGCACTGTCCGGGCCTCCTTCGGACACTGAGGCAGCACCTGTGCAACTGTATCCCACACAGAGTGGGAATAACGGCCCAAGAGACTAGTGGTGTTTACCGACCACAGTCCTAAGCAGGGGGAAGAGAAAATAATCTTCCCAAGATGGTCCAGCTTCTTGGATTTCCTTTCAGGTGGAGCGGTAGGGAATGCGCTCTTGGACCACCAAGCTCTCCGGGGTGGGGTGTTGGGAGAGGAAAGTGGTGTCGCCCAGAGCCGGGCGGTAGCATCAGGCAATCACCCTGTCCACGGGAGCCCCCGTGTTGTGCCTGGACCACGTGCCCAAAAGGTCATCAGTGAGGGCCTCATTAAACGGCAGCAGGGGCGCCGAAAAGCTTGCAGCCAGTTGAAGCACCTGTATCAGGAGGTTAGTCCTGACCTCCACTGTACGAAGCTCGAGGTTGAGAGCCTCGGCCGCCTTACACAACACCACTGCGTATGACACTCCCTCCTCCGTAGCCACAGTAGGAGACAACATGCGAAGGTCAGGGGAGGTGTCAAGACCACTGGCATCCCCCAGTTCCTCTCTCTAGTCCTACTCAGATTCCATCTGATCAGTTAAAGGGTCTCCTGACCCTTCCCGATCCTCCTCCTGATCCTTTGGGTGCCACTCTGGCTGAAAAGGGACCCCAGGAGTGAAAAGGGACATAAAAACCCCTCTCTGCGCCGGATCCGGCATCGGGCGACACCATTCCGGCTCCGGGTCTACGTCGGGATGGAGGCCGGGGTCGACGCCGGCCAGGGGGCCGACCGGCATCGAATTCAGTAATGGTGCCGGAGGAAGCGGCGCCAGTGGAGGTGTACTCATGTCAACTGGCGCCGATCCGGATCCAGGCCTGGATCCAAGGGGGGCATGCTGCGCTGGGGCCAGAGCCGTCGGCGGAGAAAGCCTAGGCCCCCCCAACAGGTTCCGCAGGGCCCGAAGGCACGCCTGCAGTTCTGGGCCGCCCAAAGATGGCCTGCATCGCCTCATAGAACGTACGAAGCTGGGCGGGAGTCGCTCCGGGTCCCGGGAAGGGAGGGAAACGCATTGTCGACTTGGGTTCCGCACGCGGAGCCGCGGGTGGGGCACCACCCGCATCCCTCGTCGGGTCGACCGACCGACAAGGAAAAGTCTAAGAGCGATAATGCTTCTTCAACGACTTCTTATGCTTCGGCTTACCCGACCCAGAGTGCCAAGACTTCAATGACTTGGACGAACGGACTCTCGACATCCCCGGGACCTCCAACGGCACGGAGCGGACTGCCGGCACTCAAGCAGCTTTCGGGACCACTCCGCAAAGCCTTTGGCGCCATCGAACGGCAGTAGGAGCACGCCTTGGAGTCGTGGTCGCGCACCAGGCAAAAGAGGCACACGCGGGACATATCCGTCGCTGACAGTCGTATCAGGAACTGCATGTCTTGAAGCCGGGCGTCCCTCTTGCACCAGGATTCGATGGACTCAAAAAGTAAGTCGACAAAAGTGAAGAAAAAGTCAGTCAAAAAGTGACTGGAGGTACCGCTCTTCCCTAATCTGCGCTGGCTGGCGCTGAAAAAGAAATAACTGACGTCAGGGCAGCGTCTAAGTAGCTGCTGCGACGTCATCCCGGCGACACGATGCCAACGACGAACGCGGAGTCACCCGACGCCACCTTCCGACGCGCAGAGGTACTGCTGACGAAAACCTTTCCTGATCTAGTCTGACGCCTGGGGGTAATTCTAAGGTAAGGAATCTATAATAGATTCCTTACCTTAGAATAACCCCCAGGCGTCAGACTGGATCCGGGGCATTTTTGTCAGGAGTGCCTCTGCGTGTCAGAAGGTGGCGTCACTCGACTCCGCGTTCGTCGTTGGCATTGTGTCGCCGGGATAACGTCGCAGCAGCTACTTAGACGCTGCCCTGATGTCAGTTCTTTCTTTTTCAGCGCAGGCCAGCGAAGATCAGGGAAGAGCGGTACCTCCAGTCACTTTTTGACTGACTTTTTCTTGACTTTTGTCGACTTACTTTGAGTCCATCGAATCCTGGTGCAAGAGGGACGCCCGGCTTCAAGGCATGCAGTTCCTGATACGACTGATGTCAGTGACGGATCTGTACCGCATGTGCCTCTTTTGCCTGGAGAGCAACCACGACCCAAAGGCGTGCTCAGACTGCTGTTTGATGGCGCCGAAGGCTTTGCGAAAGCGCTCCCGAAAGCTGCTTAAGCGCCGGCAGTCGGCTCCACGCCGTTCGAGGTCACTGTCGCGAGGGACGTCGAGGGACCGGTCGCGGAGCCACCACCACCATTCATCCAAGTCATCAAAGTCTTCACACTCGGGGTCGGGTAAGTTGAAGCATAATAAGTGGAAGAAGCATCATCGCTCTTAGACCTCCTCGTCAGTTGGCCGACCAGACAAGGGATGCGGGTGGTGCCCGAAGAGTCGACTCTGCGTTTCCCTCCCTTCCCGGGACCCAGAGCGACTGCCGCCCAGCTTTGCACGTTCTACAAGGTGATGCATGCCATCTTAGGGCGGCCCGAACACGCAGGCGAGCCTGCAGGCCCCGCGGAACCAGTTGGGGGTCCTAGGACATCTCTGCCGACTGCTCCGTCGCAGAGGACCCCTTGGATCCAGGCCTGGACCTGGATCGGCGCCGGTTGACCTGATTACATCTCCACTGGCGCCGCTTCCTCTGGCACCATCACCACCTTCCACGGCAGTCGGCCCCCTGGCCGGCATCGACCCCGGCCCATCCCTAAGTTGACCGGCGTCGCCCAACGCCGGATCTGGCACTAAGAGGGGTTTTCTGTGCCCCTGTTCACTCCTGGGGTCCCATGTCAGCCAGAATGGAACCCAGAGGATGAGGAGGAGGACTGGGAGGGGTCAGGAGACCCTTTAACTGATCAGATGGAATCTGACCCAGACCGGAGAGAGGAAATGGGACGATGCCAGTGTTCTAGACACCTCCCCTGACCTTGGCATGTTGTTTCCTCCTACCGTGGCTACAGAGGAGGGAGCCTCGTACGTAGTGGTGTTGTGTAGGGCGGCCGAGGCTCTCAACCTCGAGCTTCCTACAGTGGAGGTCAGGCCTAACCTCCTGACAGAGGTGCTTAAACTGGCTGCAAGCTCTTCGGAGCGCCTTCTACCATTTAATGAGGCCCTACCGACATCCATTTGGGCACGTGGTCCAGGCCCAACACAGGGGCTCCCGTGTACAAGATTATCGCCCGACGCCACCGCCCGGCTATGGGCGACCCCACTTTCCTCTCCCAACACCCCATCCCGGACAGCTTGGTGGTCCAAGCCTCCACTTCCAAGAGAGCATTCCCTACCGCTCTACGGGAAAGGGAATCCAAGAAGCTGGACCATCTTGGTAAGAAGATTTTTTCTTCCGTCAGCTTAGGACTGCCGTCGGTAAACACCGCACGTCTCTTGGGCAGTAATTCCCACTCTGTGGGAGATACGGTAGCACAGGTGCTGCCTCAGTGTCCGGAGGTGGCCCGGACAGTGCTCCCCCAGGCTGTCGCCGCCGGGAGAGATGTGGCGAAGTTTACCATCTGTTGGGGGTTGGACACCACGAACTCTCTGGGCAGGACCATTTCAACGTCGGTAGCGCTTCGTCACTATGCCTGGATGAGATCGACTGGAATTTCTGGTTATGTTCATAACACCTTGATGGACATGCCCTTTGATGGCTGTCACCTTTTTGGTGACAAAGTAGACAACGCTGTAGAGCGTTTCAAGGACTCACGGTCTACGGCCAAGTCCTTCGGCCTCTCCACCCGCCCTGCGCATTCTGCTTTTCGTCCCTTTCGTGGCTACGGAAGGGGTGCCCCGTTACATACGGCCCAGAGCCAGAGGCCGCAGCAAGTTACCCATCCTCCACGTGGCCAGGAACATGGGAACAACCATCGTGGTTTCAGGGGCGGGCCAGTCCACCAACTACCAAACACCAAACCCACCCACCTGCCCCAGCCTCCGAACCTTCCTAGTCTAACATTTCAGGCCCATCAAATGACAGTGGGCGGCAGGATTCGCCATCACCTCCCCCACTGGCGCACTATCACGTGGGACAGGTGGGTTTTGCAGATAGTCCGAAGGGGCTACTCCCTCTTCGAGGCTACCCCTCCAGCCATGCCGCCGCAATAGCACCGCATATCGGAGGATCACCTGGCCCTTCTGTAGCAGGAAGTTAAAGCTCTTTTGGCCAAGGAAGCCTTTGAGCGAGTTCCTCTCCCAGAAGTAGGTCGTGGTTGCTATTCCCACTACTTTCTGGTCCCCAAGAAAGACAAGGACCTGCATCTTATCTTGGATCTCAGGAATGTCAACCACTTCCTCCGGAAGGAGAAGTTCAAGATGTTGACGCTTGCTCAGGACTTGTCTGCCCTCGACCCGGAAAACTGTATGGTAGCGTTGGACCTGCAGGACACTTATTTTCACATTCCCGTCCTGCCGGCCCACTGGCGTTACCTGCGGTTCACAGTAGGCCACGAAAATTTTCAGTTTAGCTTGCTCCCCTTTGGCCTTACCAGCACCCCTTATGTGTTCACGAAAGTGATGGCGGTGGTGGCAGATCAGGGGTTTCAATCTTCCCCAATCTCGACGACTGGCTGTTGGATACGGGCTTGTCTCAGGCAGTCGTCTCCCACCTCCAGACTACGGCCGAACACCTGCATTCGCTGGAGTTCTCCATCAATGTGCCAGAGTCACACCTGTTTCCTTCTCAGAAGCTCCTCTTTATCGAAGCGGTTCTGGACACAACGCGGTTTCGGGTCTATCCTCCCGAACAGCGAGTCCGAGGTATTCAGGCTATGATTCCGATCTTTCAGCCTCTATCCCGGGTTTCAGTCAGAATGACCCCGAGGCTGTTGGGCCTCATGGCCTCCTGCATCCTGCTGGTCGATCATACCAGGTGGCATATGCAGGCTCTGCAGTGGGACCTGAAGTTCCAGTGTGCGCAGCATCAAGGGAATCTGTCGGATTGCGTTCAGATCTCGGAGGGCACTGCACGATAATTGCAGCAGTGGTTCACAAACCAGGATTGGGTCAGCGGCAGATTCCTTTCCCTTCCCCAACCAGACCACACAGTGGTAACAGACGCGTCCCTTCTGGGATGGGGTGGCCACATGGGAGAGGTGGATATCAGAGGCCTCTGGACTCCAGCGGACTCCGAGCTCCACATCAACCTTCTGGAGTTTCAGGAGATTCTTCTTGCACTCAAAGCATTTCTTCCCTCTGTCTGGGGAAGAGTAGTGCAGGTGTTCACGGACAACACCACTGCCCTGTGGTACCCAATACACAGGGTGGGGTGGGGTTGTGGACCCTATGTCAGGAGGCTCTCCGCCTCTGGACATGGTTGGAACATCAGGGCATATCCCTGGTGGTTCAACACCTGGCAGGTTCACTGAACGCCAGGGCCGGCGAACTCAGCCGCAGGTGCATGATGGATCACGAATGGCGTCTTCACTCGGAGGAGGTGCAAGGTCTCTTGCAACAGCGGGGAGAGCCTTTCTTAGATCTATTCGCCACCGAAGAGAACGCGCAATGTCAGCAGTTCTGTGCATTAGAATTTCCAAGGCGGCACTCGCTCGGCGAAGCTTTTCGTCACGAGTGGCGTTGCAGTCTGTTGTATGCCTTTCTGCCTATACCACTTCTGCCCAGAGTGCTGAAGATCAGGCGCGACCGGGCCAAGTCATTCTTGTGGCTCCGGATTGGGCATGGAGAGTTTGGCATCCCTAGCTGCTCAACATGGCCATCGATCCTCCGACCCGTCTGCCTCTTCCGGAGGATCTTCTGTCGCAGCAACAGGAAACATTCCTCCACCCAAACCAGTCCAGCCTCCACCAGCTTGCATGGAGATTGAACGGCGGCAGTTGACCTCATTCGACATGCCTCCTGAAGTCTGCGATGTCATTCTGGCAGCCAGGCGTCCCTCCCTTAAGACAGTATACGCCTGCCGGTGGAACAATTTGTGGCATGGTGCACAGCAAAGGCTGTGGATCCCCTCTCTGCCGCTCTTTCGGAGGTTCTTTTGTTCCTTCTTTCTTTGGCCCAGCAGGGCTCTGCTCTGGGCACTATCAAGGGCTAGCTCTCTGCCATTTCTGCCTTCCATCGGCTTTCAGATCAGCCTTCCCTTTTCAAGTCCCCGGTGGTAAATCGTTTCTTGAAAGGCACAACTCATCTCTTTCTTATTTCTTTCGTTATGCCTCAGTGGGACTTGAACCTAGTTTTAACTTATTTAATGTGTGCTTCCTTTGAGCCGCTTCACAACTGTCCTCTGAGGCTCTTAACCCTCAAAAATGCTTTCCTGGTGGCCAATACCTCTGCCAGACAGGTGAGTGAGCTCCAGGGGCGTTCTTCTAAGCCTCCTTTTCGCTCTGTGCATCCGGGCAAAGTTGTCCTCAGGACTCGTCCATCTTTCCTACCCAAGGTAGTCACTGCCTTCCACATCGGGCAGCCCATCACCGTGCCCACCTTCTTTCGGCCTCCGCATCCTTTGAAGGTGGAAGAGAGGCTCCACCGTCTAAACCCAAAACATGCGCTTTCCTTTTATTTGGATCGCACCAAACAGTTATGGGTGGATGACCAGCTCTTTGTTGGGTACATGGGCGCCAAGAAAAGTCGGGTGTACACAAACAATCTCCTGGTGGGTCGTTTTGTGTATCAAAGCCTACTATTCGACAAAGAAGGAGCCTCCAGTGGGGCTACGTGCCCATTCCACCAGGGCGACTGCGGCAACCACTGCTCTGGGACGAGGTGTTCCTCTGCATGACATCTGTCAGGCAGCTACGTGGGCTTCATTGCACACTTTTACGAAGCACTACTGTCTTGACAGTCAAGTCCGGAGAGATGGCTTCTTTGGCCGTTCTGTTCTCCAGGACTTTCTGGTGTGATCTTGGCTCGCAGACCCATCTCCTGGGTTGGTATTGCTGGGATATCCATTTTAAGGTAGGGAATCTATAAGTAACGTGTTTCTTTCAGATGAACAAGTTACTTACCTTCAGTAACAATATATCTGCAAGAAACAGTTATGGATTACTTACCGCCCCACCCTTCCTCCCCGTTCTGTGAACTGATTTCTAGCGTTAAGGACATCCTCTCAGGGCCCTAGTTTTGTGCACCAGTGGTAAGTGTCTTGCATGGCTTTGAGTTTTTGGCTCGGAAAGTAGTGAATAGAACGGACGTGAGCACGCGAGGGCAGCTAGTATCTGTAGACTGACTAAAAACTTTCAGAATCCAGTCTGACACCT